>NC_138582.1:163926439-164000658 GCF_964289735.1 Phaethon aethereus
CTTCCCTACCTCTCTTCCTTGAATGGCCACTGTTAATTTAGACCTACTCAGAAACATTTTGGATTCTATCTAATCTGTTTTCTATTTATACCGCATTCATCACCATGGCAGCTGAGTGCCTTAGAAAGTATCTTTGAGGTAGAGGCTATGTAAAGCTTGTTTTAAACCACTCCAATTCTTTGCCTTTAAAATTGAATTCTAACAACTTCAGCTTCCCCAGCTGAGAAATTACCCTTTTGCATTTTGCAAATAACAGTCTGAAATTTGAAGCCGGTCCAGCGTGACTTGGGACACAATTTTAGCTGAGAATATCAGCTGCAGTAACTCTGACACCTATGCAAATAGTACACTTTTGTTTTGATGTTCTCGTACTCTAAGAGAAATGTTATGTTGTAGAATGTTCATAATTAATGAAAGCAGCAGTTCCTCAAACTCAAAGCCAGCAGACTTGCAGTAAACTCTCATGCTCACGTTCACCTATGTTAACATGCCTGTCTACCTTGAAATCTGGTTGTTATTAACTATACAGTAAAACTCTGCATGTATATGTGTAGATGTATATATACAATGACATAACAGCATTACGTAACTGCATTAAAACAGAACACAAAATTTTGTTCCATATAGTCAGTTCTGTGTAGCTTGCGATGCTGCACTGTGGAATTTGCCAAACAGTACACCTCTAATTTTAAAAATAATACACCAGAAGCTTTACATCAGGGGATTTTACCCATACACTTCTGAAGAAATCTGGAAAAGAACAGAATGTCTAGCAAGTACCTGAGGATGAACTACTCCATCTCCCTAAACCACACCAGCGATGCACACTTATGAATTGTAAATTTATGAAAAGGAAAAAAGGCGGCCCATATTGAACATGGCAATAGCATAAAGCCAGATGTATTTTTCAAGATTTTATATTAATTGTAGTATTCACTTTCAAATTCCATCTTTGGGTTTTCAGTTTGCTATTCTTAGGAAAAAAGCTCATACTATCTGACAGATTCTTCCTTCCCTCCAACTTGAACTCACCGGGCAACTTCAACCAAGCTTGAGTCAAGGGTAGAAGCCTGAAAGATGTAAACATTTCCAGTAGTTGAGTAAAGAAAATACCCAAGGCGCTTACAGAGAAAGGCCAGTATTGCCCTCACAGAGAGACTGCAGCATCAGCACAGCTATATCATTAGACAACAACAAATTAACATGGCAAAGGCAACTTCCCAGCTGCCAGTCTGTAAAGGACTATTTGCTTATGTTGCCCAAAATGGCTACAGAAAGCCATCAGAACAGTAGAGAACAGTACAGAACAGCAACATGGTGATTAATTTGTCCTTGCTGGAGCAGGTACAGCCATACAAACCTATCTGCTTGGAGACAGATGCATTACAGCCAGTTCCAAAAACGGCAATTCAGGCTGCTTAGACACGCCAAAAAAGAAACTGATTGAAGTTCCTCCAGCGGTACTCCAGGATGCAAGCAATAACCCAGCTCCACATATATAAGAACCACCCCCACTCTGAGAAGTGCGTCATTCAAAAGCAACTGCACACATATGTATGTCCAGAACCTCCTATCCAATGGTTTCCACCCTTAAATAAAATTGCCTGCAGATTGAACTAAGCCTCTGTACTCTAGCTTGGAAACTGCACATCTTGTCTCCTGTGCACTGAATGGAATATTTTCTTCTATTACTGTCTGAGTCATTAAAATACCATTCAAATAACTTTTGTGCAATGTAGTTTTTATCAATATCAAACATGCTCAAGTTTCATGGTTTGGTAAGTTTCCCATAACACGCTGTTCATAAAGTGTAGATCTGTTTGTCACAACGATGCCATATGAAACCTCATCTGAGGCCCAGAAGAGTTGATGGTAATACAGAACTGATTTCTTCATATGGACCATCAAGCAAACAAGAGATCACAGTAATCTGATGAGAGATGATCTTGACATCCTCCAGCCCAGCCTACTTCTGCAGATATGTCAGCTAGACTCGTTTGGACAAGCAACTCAGTTTGTTGTTTGTTTGCTTTTAAAATACATCAAATGAGTCAACATGTCAACCAAGCAGCAACATATTTTTCTAGTTACTAAATGCATTTGTTAATCAGCCAAACCAGAGATATCAAGAAGCCTCTTTGTGGAGATGAAGTCTTTGGTTCTCCAAGTCACCACAAGCACTGTCACACACAACACAAACATCATTTTGATTTAATCAGGCTTTAAGAAAACATTTACTGTAGCTGAATACAGCTGTCCAAAATCACAGAGATCCAAACTGCACGTGACAGGATCAACCCCAGAGGCACAAAAAGGATCTCACCAAGGCTTGCCGCAGGAGTAGGGCTGGTCTGAAGCACCATTAAAAGCAACACACCATTCCCCGTCTCCTAAACCCGTGCTATTTATACCAAGTATCTTTCCAACTCTATGTTTAACTTTCTCAAGCAGCAGAACTGTTTTTAGAAAAGACTTTTGAGGAAAATCTTGTGAATTTTTCAGGTTGCAACAAGTCACACACCAGAAGGGCTATGAGGCTGGTACTGGCACACAGTACTTTGAGGTGGAAACCCAGCCTTCCACAGAGGCCAGGGGCTAATTCTCTTCAGTAACACAAAAAACCTGGCATATTCTTTCTGCCGACAGAGGAATAGGCTGTTTCCTTCTCCAAGGCCTCCCCACAAAAAGATTCTCAAAAACTACAGCTGGACCTTACTTCTAAATCAAACAAAGATATTTTTATTGGGCATTTGCATATTAAAACTGATGAAGAAACCCCAAAATCTCTAGTTGGACTTAACTCACTGCAAGCATTCATCCATTCAGCAGTAAAAATGCTGAGTATGGGGTGTTGTTTTGACTCTAAGTTCACAGGTCCAACATCCAACAGCTGTCACCTACTGCAGAGTGCTCAGACCTATGGTAGTTGTCCTGTTGACAACTGTCCATTGATTTACACTTTTTTTGCTTCTCTACCTCAAGCACCATAAAGATTTATGCCAGCATCGGTGTTTCTAAGTTATACAAGCTCAGTCACCATCAAAACATTTCTGTACATGAGATATCAGAGGAAACCCAAACTAGTATTTTCATCTTCTGCTATAAGGAAAAAGATAATTTTCTCAAATACTCTTTGCCACTTCTTCCCCCTCAGCTCCTGTGTCTCCACTAATGCCTCCCTGTATCCAGCTCCACTTTATGGAGGGGGTGAAATATTTATCAACTGAAAGCCTAACCAGGACTTTTCCATGAAGTATAGAATTTTGCTAATGAATTACAAAATGTTTTGATACGACTACCGTATAAAGGCAGACCCCCATGTTTCAAGTCTCCTGTATCTTAAGCATCAGTGTTCGTGAAAACAAAGACGTTCAAGTCTGTGGACACCTGGTTTCACACAACACCTTCATGTACACCACAAAGCAACAGGTCTGTTCTGCAACTTGGAAAAAAAAACCCCACACAATTGCAGCACCTGTAAACATATGCAAACTGTTCTAATCTATGTATCTCAGCTATGGGTAGCAGTGATGATGCAGCAGCATAGAGTGGGCTGTGGGTGATTAACCAAGTGGGTGGCTCTTCCACTGATCTCTTCACCCTGCTTGTTGCCCAAGCAAAGTAGATCGCAGCTAAATCAAATGTATTTACCCACACTACAAGCAGATCCCCACATGCATGGCCACTCCACTATTCTGTGAGTCCTTGCATACCAAATTCCCTCTTGCCTATAATCCCACTCCATGAAACATTAAGGTTTGTAGCAACTCTTTAGAGGAGCTAAGGAAGAATTACTTCTGTGGTACTCGTGTGGGTGTGTGCCTTTCCTCAGATGGTTTGGTTTTGTTGTTTGTGGGGATTTTTTTTTGCATAAAGTCAGCTATCATTACAGTAGCTGAGACTATCACATCATGAGGTTGAAAGTAAGAAAGACTATCAGTAGATGCAAGCAATGAGGTGAAGATTCAGTACTAATAATCTCAAAGACTGACAACAAGAAAGTGGATATCACACACTGACAAAATAAGCAGATGCAATCAAGCAGCTGCACCCTTTACGGTAGAGCAAGTTTTTCATCTTATCTATTTATTGCAGACCCACTACTACTTTTCCACTTAGCCAGGCATGCTAGTTTCTTCAGTAAAGGTATGGAATTGGCATGAAAAAAATAGGAAAGAAAAATGTTTCTTACTGTTTGAAAAAAAGTATTTCCTTCACAGCTTTATAGATGAAATATGAGATTCTAATGTAATTCGGGAGCTCAGAGTTACATAGAGTGAGGCAATAGGTTAAAGATTATCCAGCAGACACAATCTGCCCAGCACACTGCAGGAACACAGCCACTGCATCATCACTTTGTAAATCCTTACTTACTTTCTAATGACAAAGTCATGGCTCATCTTTGTGGACCACACCCCTGCCCCCAGCCATTCCTGGTGGAATGAGAAGAAAGTGTAACACAAGGGGCTTGTTTTATGTTGTGCTGCTCTAACACAATCCAGTTTAAAAAAAAAAAAAAAGCCTGCCTGATTTAATAGCCAGAAGGCCAGATCCTCCCCACCTTCACCACCAGCAAATCAGCCAGTTTGGGGGAACTGACTCTCAGATAGTGATTCTGACCATTTACTACAGCAGAACCAAATACCTACCAGAGGAACTAAACATATACCTACATAGAAATATATAGATACATAGACTATTTAGCAGAGCCTGTTATGATAGAACAAGGGGTAATGGTTTTAAACTAAGAGAGAGTAGATTTCAACTACAAATACGGAAGAAATTTTTCACCATGAGGGTGCTGAAACCCTGGCACAGGTTGCCCAGAGAGGTGGTAGATGCCCCAGCCCTGGAAACATTCTCTGAGCAACCTGCGAGTTGCAGATGTCCTTGCCCATTGCAGGGGGGTTGGACTAGATGACCTTTGAAGGTCCCTTCCAATCCAAACTACTGTATGATTCTATGATTTTTTTATATATATGTGTGTGTGCATCTCTAGCTCAACTGTTGTCACCACTTTGGCATACAAATGTACCTGAGGTCTGGAAAAGCAGCAGCATGCAGAGCCTCTAAAGGCTGCCTCAAAATGGCTGTGAAGCTTTTGTGCTTTCTGCAAAACTCCTGGGGGAAAAAAAAGTTTATCTTTGTGTATCCAAGTGCATCTTACACAGGAGTTCATTGCAGAACACAGGTGGAGAAGATGGTGGTAGGCTTTTGTATCATAAATCAGTGTCTGCACCACACTGCTAAAAGATCTTAAAGACTCAGACTCCTCTTTCCCACAGTTCCCACTTCTCTAGCAAGATCTTCCAGCCATCAGAATATAAAGTGCCCAGTCCCGCTCCCATGCATCTCCTACTGCAGCTGGCACACTGAGCTGCAGAGACAACTTCCAATGGGGCAGTGAGAAAGTAAGCGTGAATCTTACTCCTTACTGATGAACATTTCCAGAAGGTAGGAATCTGGTTCTCACTCAGGGACTGCTTGTATTTTTCCATTTAAAAGTCCACCTATAATTACCTACCTTCCTAGAGCTCAGTATTCGTGATCTGTAGTGGAGAAAGACCACCTAGGCAGTTCCAAGTCAAGCCCCTGATCTCAGACACATCTTCATCCATCAGTTCTCAGCAGCTAGCCCAAGAGCTTTTTCCTCAGCCCACAGGCTTCATTATCCCATAGGTTCATTACATGCGGAAGGAGCAGTATTGCCTCAGGCACGCTGACATGCCCTCCGAGCTTTCTGTCTTCACTACATGAAGACCCACAGAACTTGGGTCAGCTGCTTGGAATCACTGTGTGATGGCCAGGACTTAATTTTGAAGCATTATTTCACTTTCATCCAGTGCCTGAAGCTACTAAGTATATTTGAGTCCTCGGTTGTGTTTTCTAAAGCACTTGTGCAACCTCAGATCCCCTGAGTAACTTTCAAAGTGATTCACTGAAAATGTTCTCTACAGCCTCCAGTTCTCTCTTCAGGCCAAGAGGTAAGTAGATGTGAAAAATAAGAGGGGAGGGTATATATATGCACATGAACATAATGATAATATTTAACATCATAATAAAAAAGCATAGAAAGATGTTTTACAAATTACATAAATCATTAAGTTTCTGAGTACAAATGAGGTACTCGATATAAACCAAGGAGACATTTCCCTTTCGGTAGATGATTCTGTAATGGTCCAGTGGTTTCTCTTATCAGTGCTCTGAACTAAGTGGCAGTTCCTCTGTTTGGAGGTAGTGAGGTTCGAACCATGCAGAGCTTCACTAGCTAAAAACTGTTATTTTAAACTGAACTATACGCCAAACAAACAAGAGCGTAGAAGATCTTGACCATCACTTGACGGTTTCTTCTAAATTCCCCTTCGATGCCCAGTTTGGAGTCCAGCACTTGTGAGCAGGTAATTTCTTCCCCATCCTTTCCAAGGAAACTCTAACAGGGCTGTCTTGTCTCCTTGCAGGTGGCAGGAAGAAGTCGTCACAAGAAGGAAATCCTATCATAGCCTGATGAGCATTATTTTCAGCAGCTCTGTCTGCTTAAGGAGTTCCTGCTCCTCCATCATTCCTCCTTGTACTTCCAAATAAATTGGAGCAGGGGGCTGAGCTGGCTAACCTCCCCACCCCTTCTTTCTCAGCCAGGATTTTTTCAGCCAGATTAGCTCTCCCTTTGCACTTCACCACATGCGCAAATGCTTGTGCCAGCATAGCAGAAGGAGGAGTAAGGGAGTGGGAAGGAGTGGTTGGAGTAGGAGGAGGTGAGGGAGGTGAGGGAGTGGAAGGGACTGCTTCAGCGGGTCTGAGGCCCGCAGCCTAAAAAAATACCTGCCTCGCTGGGATCAAGTACTCCTAGGGTGCCCTTGTGAGGATGGATGTGCCCTCTCCCTGAAATGCTTCCCTTGATGAATCTTTGTGTGCTGGTGAGTGTCTAATTCACTGTAACGGAGATCTACCACTGACTGCACTCATTATTTTCCCGTGGGGACATTACCTGCTGACAGACAGAGGGTTTCAGGCTAACGCTGCCAACATCTCCTTCAGTGTGTTAGCCTTTGGGCCTTTGTATGTCTCTAACTTTGTCTTAGGGCACTAACCAGATTCTCACTTAAAGCAACACTGCAAGCGCGTGTACCGTTGCCTGCAGATTTCACACAGCCCACGATGCAATCACAGAACCTGCAAGCGGCTCAGTTATATATTTAGAATCCCACATTGTCATAACTTTCATCCTGCAACAGGGGAGGAAATAAAGAATAGAAGCAGATGGTAAGTGCACAGCTGGAGAACATCAGCAGCCATCTCAGCACTGGCTGGGTCTTGTTCACCTCTTGTTTAACTGAAAGGGAGTGCATGACCCAGAGAAAAAGAAAAGCAACATTTCTTTCTCTTGCTGTGGTCAACACCTGGCTGCCACAGTGAAGACAGCGCTACGATTATCCGCCAGCCACCATTTTCTGTGCCAAGTCACTGCTGCTGCTGAGGACTGAGCGCGTGGCGAGGAAAGGACAGAAGTCAAAGAACTGCCTGTGAAGAGGGGAGCACACGGCTACTATCTGGCCTGAAATATCCCACAGGGAAGCACAGCAAGACAACATGCCATAAGGACAAAAGAGACTGGTCATGCAAGGTGACAAAATGATACAAGAAAGCAGTGGTACAGGAGTTCATCTAGCCATACAAAGGTCAATGCATAGTCATATGTAAGCAGAGATGCTTGTAATTAATGATTTAAATCACAGTTGTTGGCTAATTACCTTGGATTGTGAAATGTGATATTTTTTCCAAGACAGGATCCCAAGATATTGAAGATGCAGATAAAATTAGAATTCTATCTCCAAAAGATACTTCCACAATTGATCAAATTTATCAGGACTATTTCCCCTTCCTTCTCCAGGCCCCTAATTTATGTCTGTGTTAAAACATTAGCAGAGTTGCCTACAAGGAAGGCAAGCTGACCTTTTTTGTGTTCCCTTTCACTATTCCTGATACTCCTCATCTATCTAGTTTTATTTAATTCCTCAGAGGCACCTCATTTCTTGAGAAGGTGGAGAACACTTGCTTGTACAGCCTTCAGGCTATAATAATGGGTAAAATCACCCAGATTATACATTTTTTTTTTACCTCCGTGCTACCTTTTAAGTTAATTTTGAGGGTTGGGGATTACATTAGTGAAGGCTTTTGTCTGTCGGGGCTTTGTTTGCCAATGGTAAGAGGGAAAGGGGAATGGAGAGAAAGATTCTGGTTATTTTATTTAAAGCTATTTTTGAAGTGACTGTCAGGTTCATTGTAGAAAGGCAGGCAAACATGATGGTCAGCTGAAGACTCCAGATTATGAGGTGAGAAGAGCTTTTCTGGGTCCCCATAACTCTGTCACTCTCTAAATAATTCATGTTATTCTTAAAGTCAGAAAAAAAAAAATCACCAATTTTAGTGGCTGTTTGTGTTCCATTAGAAGATGTGACGTGTTGTGGTTTAACCCCAGCTGGCAACCAAGCCCCACGCAGCCGCTCGCTCACTCCCCCAAGGTGTGACGGGGGAGAGAATCAGAAGGGTAAAAGTGAGAAAACTTGTGGCTTGAGACAAAGACAGTTTAACAGGTACAGCAAAAGCCGTGCACGCAAGCAAAGCAAACCAATGAATTCATTCCCCACTGCCCATGGGCAGCGGGGGTTCAGCCATCTCCAGGGAAGCAGGGTTCCATCACACCCTGGGGTTACTTGGGAAGGCAAACGCCATCACTGTGAATGTCCCCCTCTCTTCTTCTTCCCCCAGCTTTATATACTGAGCATGATGTCGTACGGTATGGAATATCCCTTGGCCAGTTTGGGCCAGCTGTCCCAGCTGTGTCCCCCTCCCAGCTCCCCGGGCACCCCCAGCCTCCTCGCTGGCCGGCCAGAGCACGAGAAGCTGAGCTGTCCTTGACTGCTCAGCCACAACTGAAACTGTCAGCACGTTATCAACATTATTTTCATCCCAAATCCAAAGCATAGCCTCACACTAGCTTCTATGAAGAAAATTAACTCTATCCCAGATGAAACCAGGACATGGTGTTAAACTCAGACTCCTAACCATATCAGCCCCTATTTCCCCTCTCTTCTTGCAAACCAGTCCTGTTCTTTCCTAGTGCTCTGTGCTCAGCACTCTTAATACCACTCAAACCAGTGGTTCCACTTAAATGATGTGGACATTTTGCAGACATTTCCATGTTTCCTTGTCCTCCTACAACTGCACCTCTTCCTAAGAAGCAAATCTTCCAGTTAACAGAGACACAAATCAGCCTGTGCGACACCAGCAGCAACAGAAGGATTTGCTGGAAACTGCAGTGGTCTGAGAGACCATCCGGGGACCTTTGGTGATGCCTACAGTGTGTTAGAAACCCTGCTCTTGATGCATAGGATCCTTGTGGTCGTTTTTAATATTGCAGGTAACTTCTGAAATGCCACATGGACATGGAGAGGTTCCTGGAGATCCATGGTCATGGGCTGTGCAACTCCCACAAGTCTGCCACTACTTCCCAACTTTCCATGTTGTCTTAGATCATCTTTGTTATTGACCATCCATTTAGTAAGTCCAAGCTAGTGCTTGTGTGCAGACCTTTGGGATGCATTGTAACACATTTCTTGCTGCAGTTGCTACCTTCGGTGAAATGGCTCTTGTTGAAACTCAACTGCCATCAGAGAATTTATGCAGAAATTATTTTAGCTTACAGATCTATCGCAATTCCCTCACAAATTAAAGGGCAGAAACTGCCCTGTGTTGGGTCAGGCACAAAAACACTCTGGATCACCTCCGGATGGCCTAGCAACAGGGTATTTTCTTCGGGACACTTCATTTCATGCCTCAGAATTTTAGGTTTTGGTTTTGAGACCGTATATTTCACAGAGGAGAAATTAACCTTTGAGATTAACCAGTGGTCTGAGGTCTCCCTGGAACTGGCTCTGTAATCACTGTTGGACGACCTGAACACAGGCCGCCAGCATGAGACAATCCTGCCCTCTCTCACCTCTGGCTTCACGTTGTCATCTCCACATCAGGGAGCGGAGCCCCGAGAACAAAGGCAGACTCCTTCTCACCTCCACCAGCTCCCACTGGGTCGCAGGGCTGAGCTGGTTCAGCACACAGCCACCAGCACAGCCAAGGTGCAGCCCAGAGAGGGATCACGTCTTGCAGGAGCAGGACGAATTTCTGTCTTTTTAAAGCATTCAGGCAATTGCAGCCTTGATCTGCACATTGAAAATCTTAAGTTACTCAAATTTGTTTTAGTGGAGTGACTCATTTTCACAGGTAATGTTTCAATACAACACTATTCAGTGCTTCACTGCTTATCAAAGATTACGGCAGCAGCAGAGGTGAGCAAGTTTTCATGATCTACATAATCTGAGAAAGTATTTCAGAAAAACCTATTTGCAGAGAAGGAATGTTATCATATACTTTTTTCTCCAGAGACTACCATTACCAAAGCTCAGTTCTAACCTTTTCTTCAAACTTTTCTGTAAGAGGTCGCTTTTGTAACCCTATCCCTCATCAAGTTTGTTGTAAACATACATCATCAGAAAATTCAGGCCATCACTGCTTATGTGATGCAGAGATAATACAGTTGATAAAAAAAAACTTGAATTTTATATACATATATTTAGAATTCATTTTCTGCAGATATACTTAAATGTTCACTTACAAACTTGCTGCTTCAGTGAACATTCCCATCAGCAGCTTATTGTCAGAACATTTGCAGAAAATCAAGCGTTGAAATAGGTATGAACACAAGCAAAGTGAACACATTGAAAAATTACAGAAATGCTATTTATCCCCAAGTGACTTCTTGCACTAGTGTCAGGATGCACCAAACACAGGAAATCAAAATACAGGATGATGGTCCCAAACCACAACAAGGCTATTTTGTGCCACCTAACCTAATATAACGTTAGATGGCTATTTTCTTTAACAAACATTAGGAAGAGGTTTCCCATCCTAGGGGAGTTTCAAGATTTCAAAACCGAAAGATCACAGTCTTGTACTCTGATCCACCAGTGAGCCACCATGAACATTTTTTTAAATGTTCCATTTCAACTATGGCCCTTTTTCATTTAAATATCTTAATATAATTAACTTTAAGATCTATCAAAATAGTTGTTTCACAAGACAGTTTTCACACTGAAATTGCTAACTAATGATGTCTCAACAACTGCCAAAAAACCTTCTTGTCATTTGCGTGATTGGAAATGGATTCCAAGAGGATGTGCCCCATGAAGAGCACACTTGAGCTTTAGTATACATACAACATTTAAATTTATTCACAGATATCCAGATATTGGGGTATGATTCTCTTGCAAGTGCAGCAGTGTAGGTGTAGTCAGGTTAGCCCAGACGCTACAAATAGCACAGACTGTAACTCTACTGACCAAGCTTATGTTGGGGCTTGTTGCCATGGTGAAAAAAAGACTGCCATAATAAATCTGTCATCAGTACTAAAGATGGACAGTCACTGCAGTAAATATACCCCAGTTCTTTCCAATAGATTTATTTCACACGCCATTCAGACTAAGTTGTAGATATCTCCTGGGTGAGTGCATTATCAAGCTCCAGTTTCAAGACAACCGTCAAAAACGAGGCATTCCCTGAACAGGGTCTGGAGTGTCATTACGGAGGTGAAACTGTGGTCTAGCTTGAACAAAAGTTTATAGCCTTCTATAAAAACACACCTTATTCTATTACTACGTGTAGCAAATCTGACAGCTGTTCTCTCTCTACTTATATTTTATGCTTCCTAATTCTAACATATGATGGCACTTCACTTCCCAATATCCAATTGACATCCTTTTGATGTATCTTTTGGGCTAGTGCCTAAGCACATTTGCAAATAGTTTAGTGCTCAATTTAAGGCTGAATATATTCCCAGAATTCCTTCAGCAATCAATTATTTATTACTTACAAGTGTTAAGATCAAAAAGAAAAGAAATAGAAGTGTATTTCATGCTGACAGGAGGTCCATGGGGATTACAGAAAACAGAAACTTTAATGCTAAATCTGTGTAAAAAGGGTAAAATGGGGATTCCTTAGTCAGTTTAAATAAAAAAAAAAGAAAAAGAAAAGAAGGGAAATGGCCTGAATGATACAGTTACTCTTCTTTATCTCATGGTTAGAAATGCACACTTGAATGGTACCATTAGTTCTCTGTACCACAGGGGCAAATTATGGTTTGCTTTAGTCAAGGAGTACCAGTCAGCTTAGACTCAGTGCCAGATGCATCTTTTCTCAGCGTACCCAGGGTGGCATACATAGCTAATTAATACTGATTAATTCCTATTGACAAGCCTAGGATTTGTGTTAATTTTTCAGCAGGGTCACACTGCCTGCGTGGCTTCTTCGTCATGTTTGTAAAACCTGGGGCTTGTAAGGGCATCAACAGTTAAGTAAAGGGGAACTCGCAAGAGTAGAATTTAGAAAGATCATTCATACTTCACTGCACAGCTCTGTAGAAGGCGGAGAACATTTTCACAAAGCGTGTTTGGCTGGGGCAAAATTTGCATTATTCCCGTCAGTGGGGTACGAGCAGTGAAGGAGGTTCGCGACGTCAAACACAAGACCTCTCCCTCCATGGGCTGCAGGTCAGAGCTCAAGTATTCAAAATGAAACTTTGTCGGCAGTCACCGCTGGCTATGAAGGTGTCTACAAATTTTGTGCTCTCCTCTGTAAGCCTTTTCTTTCATTCTTTATCGCTAACCTTAAACTGCGCCCTAAAGACAAGGAAGAAAATAGCCCGGGCCAGGTCACCAGTAAACCCAGTCCTTACCCGTGCGATTATCGTCCAGGCAGGGAGTAGCTGGCAGCTTCGCAGTGAGCCAGTGTGGAATTATTCAGCCAGGATGAAGGAAGCAGCAGGAAAAGAACAACCTGGTACAAACAAACAAGGAGGAATTCCAATTCATGAATACAAGCGGATAAAAGGCAGCCTGCAGAAACAAGAAATCTAGACATAAATACAGGTGAATGGCCACACAGAGCAAGTTTATTCCTGATGTAACTCTGCAAGCTGAAATGTAAAGCAGAATATCCAGCAACCAGCTGTGAAACTATCACAGATGCCAGAACTTAATAATGACCTGGACTGTTTTTGTCATGGCTGGCAGTCCATCTACCAATGGACTAAATTCTTTTCTCTTTGTGTTTTTTTCCAAGTTATGCAGTAAATCTATCACCTTTTCTGAGGGCAGTGAAATTACAACACCCTTGTAATTTAAGTTACTTATTTCTCAAGTAAACACATAAATTAGACTACTATAAAACTGAGATGCATCTAAAGAAAGTGGCAGCTCTCCAGGTAAAAAGAATCAGCCATCTACTCTAAAAAATCTAATAAACCCCAGTGACAGATCATTTCACTCATTGAGAGAAACTTGCAAAAGTGGGGCCATAATCAGCCGCTAGAAACTGGAGGAGTCACACAACAGGCAGGTTTCAAATAATCTGACGGGCAGTTCATCATTTGCTTTGCCACATGTAGATTCAACGTCTACCTTAAGTCTTAAGTTTTACTACTACTACTTCTACTGCTACTATAATAATGATAATGATAATAATAATAATAATAATGATTCTTGATATTGTTATTCCTTGCTGAGGTCTACTTACACCTTTGAGATGGTCTTTAGCTGGTAAACCTTTTGAGGTTTGAGTCTTACTACACAAAGGAGTAGGTAAGACAGAACTAGAAAATGAGACCTTTCTATTTTGTTTCTTGGCATGATTCTTCTGTTTAACGACTTTTCAGATAGTCAATTTGTCACGTTTGGAGTGAAGGTATTTAAGAGTCTAGAGGTTAATTAGAAAAACAACAGCTGACTTTACTGAAAGAGTTTAATTCAACTACACGAACAGAGACAAACTGTTTTCAACCTAGAAGATCTGTTTGGAGCTGGTTTGTGCTGCAATGTCACCCACACAAATCTTGCAAGGGAACATTAAGTGACAATACACTCAAAATGATGAAGCTTATGTTGGAACAAAATCTCTGCGGCTGAAAAAAAAAGCACTTAAAGGAGGAAACATTTACATTCCAGTTTCTAATTTAGCTATTACTTAATTAAATATAAAATTTTGACATATTTTTGCAACCATCTTCACACAATCTAAATTTCTTGTTACCGCATTGGTTTTCTTCATGCTTTTCCCTTTTGTTTAAGCTCTTACCTCAGGCCTTGTTTCAGGATAGGGTGTTAATTCTTTAGACTGAATCTGTATTGTAGACCAACTGACAACTTAAAGTTATGATTTTGCTTCTTAAAAAAAATTAAATGTTTCTGTAAGCAGTAGACTCGGTTTGCTATAGCCCTGGGGCACCCGGGCTAGTCCTTCCCTCCCCAGAACCCAGCCCAGTTTCCTTCTGTTGGCTGAAATTAGCAATGATGAACATATGAATGAGCAAATAGCCCCCAAAAAATAATAAAAATTGATTTTGTCCAGGGCTGCAACTCCACTTAAAATACCTTCCTCTCTTGCACTGTCATTTTCTCTCCCTACAATGAGGTCTTAAACATGTGCAGTGGAAAACACAGCATCTCAGTGTGGAAGATGCTCAAAGTCAAGACTGGGAAAGAGGAATTTTCTCCACAACACATATTTCATGAAGACAGCGATGCATACCCCTAGAGTCTGATCTTTCTGCTGTTAGAAAAAGTCATCGCTCTTGCTGCTGAATTGCTACATAAACAGTGCCGGTGGCTCAGGGGCACCCTCAGGCTCCCCACATGCCAAACAAAGGAAGACTAATTTTCTGCCTGTAGAAACAGGAGTGCTGGGGCAGAGTCCCTGGATACTATGAGCTACTTATAGCTGCACGGCGTTAAGGAGGATTCGGCATTAAGGAGGTTTCTGCTTTTTTGGATGGGAGAGTAAGGAGCGAGTAGGATCCTGTGCTCTTGGATCACACACTGTCACTCAGAAAGACTGCGGAGAAATACGAAAGAATGCGACGCTGCCCGCTGAAGGGCAGAGGGCAGGGGTTTACACGGGCAAAGATCTACACAAGGCTGGTTTGGGGTTAAAGTTTGAAGTGCATGTCCTTCCCAAAATCTGGCTTTTGATCTGCAGAGAAGAGAAATGATAGCACTGACAAAGAAATGAAAAAAGCACAATGTGAGTCTTTATTAAGACAGAGTGCTGTCAAAGTAAGTATCAATTTTCTAACTTCACAATGCCAACCACGCTGTATGAAGCAAACGAATGCAAAGGTAACATATGAGAGGTGGTTACAGCAATCTGCCTGCCAAGGCGACCAATGCATTTGATTTACACATTTCTGTTACCTACTGAATATGTCAAGCAATTAAATACCTTTTTTTTTTTACTGCTCAGGTGAATTCAATGTTTTTATCCTCTCTCTCTTGAATCTTTGTTGCTTGATCTCCATTGAACTGTGATACTTCACCTTGCATTAGATTGTAATACCAAAACTGTGTTCACCCATGCAGTAGAAGAGCTCCCATAGGAACCTACTGGGATGCAGGCAGTGGTAAGTGATGAGGTAGGAGTGGGTTTCAGTCAACTGGCACTTATGTGTGCTGTATATTTTATGTCTCCGAATTCAAATAGCAACCACTTTTTAAAAATCAGTGCAATGGCTTTAATTAGAGGAGAACAACAAAGAACCTATAATTAAAAAAAATACATATCATGTGTTTGATGCAGTGAGTAGTGTCTTTGTCATAAGTCACAGCGAGTCCACTCTACTCTTGGGCTAGGTTCAATCATCAGTCAGCTTCAAGGGCAATCATTTCTAATTAACAAGTCTTTTGAACTCTTCCAGGGAACATGTCCCAGACCTCTAAGATACTATAACAACAGTCAGACACGCAGCTCTTAAGGTTGTCTGTCCCTTATGTTGACTTCTTCCAAAATGAAAGGCAGAAACTGCCTTCAATAAAATTAAACCAATAGTATTGTAGTTGCATGTTCATGCCATGTCGTGTCTCCCCCCGCCACAGCCATCCAAGTCTTTCTCACTAGAGAACCACCTTCCATGCTTGTGATAATTTTGCATGTGTATCCATACACAGAGAAGAAAAAAGGCTATTACTGTTGTCCAAAGAGACCATCCCCTTTCTGTACTTCAATGAGCGGTATTAGAACTTCATGCTAAAAGTACTGCGTTGGGTTAAATCTGACTGACCTTGTGGAGGCAGGTGGCATCTATCTAAAACCTTGAGTTAGAGTCCAGTGGCAATGACAGGGTGTTTTGAACACAGGGAGCAGGGTATTTTGGGCTAAAAGGGGGTTGAAAGAGTAAACAAAGCCACCACCTTGCATCTGAGGTTAGATTTTTCTGATTTGCAGGACCAAGCTAGCAGAAACCCTTCTTATACAGACAAACATGATTTCTTTGAAGAAACAAAGAACTCCACCACCAGTTTCTCCTCCTAACTGTAAGGACGTGCAGTATCACTGATAACCTCACTAAACCCAGAGGGATGATATCATTACTGCTCTTTGATATGCAGATATGGGGAGTTGCTATTCTTATCCTACTGTTTTTTAATTTAGCCTATGGAAAACACAAACAGGTTCTCCATGTTCTCCCAGTGCTCGTCCCTCTCTGCCTCAGGTTGCACAACCACAGTGGACGGGCTGATGGCTGTGGTCCTCAGGAGGAGCAGGTCCCACTGCTGGCCATGGGCACGCAATCGCCCACATGAGGGACTTGCTGGGCAGTCGGCTCCTGCCCTGGGGCCTCGCACGCCGCACGAGCAGGTTCAGTCAATGCACGTATGTAAGATATTCCAGACCCTTTTTAATCTAAGACATAATTGATAGCTGGTGTTTGCAACGAGCAATTTCACAGGCGTCAAGAGTTTAATCGCAGGCACGCAGATGACCATCCCTTGACTCACGTCAACCCCAGTGTCACAGATGAGCATCCTTGAATCACGTCAAGCCAGCCACCCACCCCCATTTCATCAGGAGCAGAAAAAAACTCAAAAACCAAACCACCAACCTATAAAAAGACACGCCCTTTAAAAAAAAACCAAACAGCTCCCTCCCCACAGTGACCGCTCCCTCGGGAATCCCCGCCGGCGCGGGGCCGGCGGGCACGACATGAGCCGGTGGCGGGACTCGAACCAGCGAATCAACAGCACGTGGAGTCCACCCCACCCTCCGCGGGGGGCGGAACCACGCATGCGCAGAGCGCCGGCCGGCTACTCGAGCCGCGTACGCTCGGCTGCGCAGGCGCCGGGGGATGAGGCAAGTCGGCGGCCATGCGCTTGCGCAGTAGCTTCTGCCGGCCTGGAGTGGGAGCTGCGGCCCCCTCCCCCAGCCGCGCCATGGGTGACGCGTTCCGGAGGGCGGAGTCGGGCACTCAGGTGAGGCGCTGCCCCCCATCCCCCAGCTCCCCTCAGCCGCGAGGCGGCCGTGCCCGGGCGGCCGGGGAGGGCGAGGCGAGGCCGCAGCACGGGAGAGGGGAAGCGCCCGGCGTTCCCCTCTGCCCGCTCTGCGGGCGTAGCTCCGTCCCCCAGCCTCGAGGGGCGGGCGGAGGGGAGCGCCCGGCTGCCGCGGAGCCTCCCGAGGGGACGGCGTGTGAGGGAAGGAGGCGGGAGGGCAGCCGCGCCGCAGGGCCGCGCCCTCCCGCCTCCGCCTCCCTCTTCCCCTCCCGCCTCGGCCGCCTGCCCTGTGTGAGGGAAGGGAGGGAGCGGTGCTCCGCCGGCCCGGAGCCGGTGCGGGGAGGTCGCCCCGGAGTGCCCCTGGCGCCGAGGGGAGCGGCGGGAGTCGCCCCGGGGTGTTCAGGGTGGGTGTGTATGTGTTCCTGCCCGGTTGCCGGTTGAATGCTGCTGAGGCGCTGCCTTGCAGCACGGCGGGAGGTTATTCAGGTGTTTCAGCAATTCCTTCATAAATGTTTTCTCCTCGCTCCCCCCTCCCAAACGAGTGGAGGCGGTGAGGGAGACGAGCTGTGGGGAAGGTTTGGTTTAAATACGATAGTATGGCAGGTGCAATTGCTTTCCTATTATTAGCAAGTTCGAGTTCTGTTGGTGGGGTTTTTTTTTTTCTCTCTGCTGCATAGTTTATTTGTTAGTGACTTACACTTGCAGCCAGCAAATTTATTACTTGGAGATTTATGTGTTACCATCTAAGAATATCCTGCATAGTGGACATAAAAGCACTGAAACATGTGTGGTAATATTTATTTCTTATTAAAGCTCCATGTTGTTTCAGTGGGACTTTAGTTTTTAAGCCCTTTTAACACTTAAAAGAGTAACAGCTGCCCACTGTAAGCAAATATACACAAATTAAGGGCATGAGTTGTGCTCTGTGTCCAGGCGGCTACATTTTTCTGTCCACGTAAGCCGTGCCAGCAGGGAACGCACATGGCAGCAACTGCCTGTGATGGAATGGCTAGCCAAGCCTGAACGAAGGTGGAATTGATCACCAATGGGTTAAGAAAGGTTAACGTATGACAACGTCTATGAAAAAAATTATAAAAGCCCTTGAAACAGAAAATACTTGATTTAAAACAATACTTCCTCAAATAGCTTCATGCATAAGATCAGATTTTAGTGAGGGTTATACTGAGACCGCAGTCTTGTACTCTGTATTATTTAATATAATTAATACAACAAATTAGAACTTCTCGCAAAACATCTTTGGTATCTCACAATAAAATAAAGGATAAATTGTTTGCATATGTCTTCATGCCCAAAGTTTACAAGAGCTCAATCAGAGTGGTTATAGTGGTTGAAAATTAAATTTTGTCTCATACTCAAGATAGGTTTGTATTTGTAAATAGCCTGTAGGTTAGCTCACAGCCTCTACCAGAGCTGGAGTATTTAATTTGAATTTCTTTAACATTTTAATGAAGTAATATCTCATTCCTGACAAGACCTACATATATGCTTACATTTATGCATAGCTTTATTGAAACCAATATAGTATAAGCATAGAATGTATTAGTCAGTGGGACTGCCTATATGCATTTTTCTTTATTAAAAAGATGAAATTGATAAATTATAAAAGACATAGTTGAAATACTTGAGTTCCATCAGCCTTGTCATTAATGACATGTAACCTAACAGTTGCCTAACTCTTGTTTTATAGGTTGTTTTCTGCATGTAACTACACATATGTGCAGTTTCTTGCTAGTATAATTAGACTTTTGAAGAACACCCAAGAGCGAATACCTACCACTAGCAGGTTGCTAAAAGGCGGGGGTTTTTTGTGTAAAAGAAGATAAAAAGAGCATTGGGAAAGAAGAAACAAGCCTCTACAGTTAAATTATAGAATCTGAAGTCTCCAGTACATGATTTGAAATTGTTTTGGTGCATTTTTTTTCCAAGCTCTTCCCACTCAAAGGCTTTCTTCAGCAGTGCTGTGCTGCAGTGTGACAGCACAAACCCTTAAACACACGCTGTCTTATCTTGCTTTCCTCCCTGCCCCGCTGTCTGTGACAAAGCTTGGGACGCCTGATGGCCACCATCCAGGTTACCCTGTCAATGCTATAGATTGCTGCCGCCCTTCTCCTCGATTCGCAGCAGAAAATGTGTGAAGGCAGAATGGAAATGGCTCCCCTGGCACAGAGCCAAGGGAAAAACCCGTGTTGTCCCTGTCTTTAATGTCGGCAGAGGTGTGGGATGCCTGTCTAGTGTCTCATCTCAGCTTTGCTTCCGTCACTCCTGCTGCAGTGTGGACAAACCTTTGTTAGACTTGAAGAAAAATTGTTAGCTGTTTCTGCCAGGAACCCCATTGCTCCCAGCGTGACGCTAATGAGGCAAGTGCCTTTGGAGATTCTGCTTCAGAATTCGGAAGTAAATACAAGTTTGATAAAAACACAGGTGCAGTATCATCAGCAAATTATCATAAATTGCCTACATGAGCAGTGCTCGGAGTAAGCACCTGTAGTTATTTAAAATGAATATATAAACTCATCATTTAAATAACTGCAGATTCATAGTTAAACGATAGCGATCAATCTACCGTGTATTTCCAAAGCTGTAGCAGTAAGCTTAAAGAAGTGATAGTCTAAAAAGAGACAGGGGCTCATTGTTTCCAGCAAAAACTAACTACAGAGGATGTATTAATTAATGTAGAAGGAAATTTGGGAGCAGGAGGCTGCAGGAGTGTGTTGAAACCAGCAATAGTTGTGGCTCCCGGCCCCAGCAGCGCCCATAATCGAGCCCCCGTGATCACAGAGTGCTGGCACAGTGCTTCCTTTGCTAAGAAGTGAGGTGCATCAGAAAGCACCAGCTTGTGGTGGTTTTCCTGTTTCTCTCGACTTCCACAGCCGGGTGAGGGGGTGAGAGATTCCCTGCCCTTCTCCGGGAATCCTCCTCCTCCCCAGTGGCCCTGGGCTGGTGCTGGGGGCCAGGCGCAGGTGGCCTCTGGCACAGGAGCATCTTGCCCATCGCCCTTGTGGTAGTTGCAAGCTCCTGATTTATGTGCCCCAAGATACATTCCTATATTCTTGTGTACGTAAGTCCATCTGGATTTTTTCTTTGGCCATGTCACAGGACCCTACTGGTTCCCAAACTACTCAAGAGCTCACTGTGTGAGCGGTTTCTGCACCACACAAATGTGTGTAACGTAACGGGAGGATCCGCAGATCCAGAGCAAGGTCAATTCAAGTGTTTTTAGGGCCCTTCAGTGGACGTGTCGGAAAACTCACCTGAATACGTGTGAACAGGCAAACAAAGGCAAACACATTGACATTTTGTTAATGGAAGGGAGCGTTAAAATGTCAATGAAAATGTCACACTTAGATTTCCATCGTGACCACTGAAGTAAATTCAGGGCCTTTTAATGGAGTTCTATTCTACTATTAAAGGCAAACCCACACACAACTGTTTAAACAACTTCTAAGAATTCAGAGCAAATGTTGATCATCGATGTGGCAGGGAGGAAAGCAAGATAAGACAGCGTGTGTTTAAGGGTTTGTGCTCAGTGCTCGTTTGGTGACTGGCTTTCAGGAGGACGGGATAAAACTGAACGGGATTTGTTTTGTTTAAATCTTTAAAAGGCAGCTGGGTGTCTTGGAGAATGAAATATTTGGCAGCAGCGTACCTGCTTTGTCAGTGCTCTGAGCATCCTGATAGCATCCTTCCCTACGTGTGTTAATACACATAGGGAGTAACAGCTCTAGCACTGGGTGAAATGTTAATTCTTAGTTCAGGAATGTATGCCAGAACTACAAATAACACAAGTTATGTGAGTACTTGTCTACTTGCTATGCAAATGCCTGTCAATTTAAGAAATTGTCCATGAACTTTGTACTAATTTATTTTACAATGGACTTGCTTTACAAATTCAAGCTTGCTTTTGAAAGGTTCTTGAAGAGCCAGTAGTGGCTAATTACTTTTGATCATTCTTAATCCATAGTACATTTGAACAAATAACTATCATATAATAGGATTGTAGTCCAGGAGAGTCCTGTATAACTTTTCAGATGAAACATACATGTTTTTACTTCTAGATGTGCAGAGAGACTGACTGAGGAGACTAATGATGGGTAATGGTTCACCTCTCAACCAGTAGTTCGTTGTGGAGGTGATGATTATTACAAGTGATGTTCTTTCCCTTTGTTCTGTCACATGGCAGCACTGCTGTATACCAGAGGCGATCCTTCTTGCTAGTCTACCTGTGCAGCTTTTTCTTTTCCTTTTTTTTTAATAGCTTTATTTTTTTTAATAGCTTTATGTATATCCACTCCTTATTGCCATTGAATCTGTGTGCTAATTGTAAGTATGGAACCTTCTGTTGCTATAGTCCAGACTATAGATTTCCATATGTATTTATGAAAACATTTTTAAAATCAAACTAATCTTTTGATAGGGCTGTCCTGGAAAACTTCCAGTTCTCAGAATCCTTTAAATTTGATTCCCAAGGTCCATTATTTTGAGTTAACAGCATATCTCTTCTGTCTTTTCTTTAAAAGCTACTTGCACGCCTTGAGGGCAGAAGTTCTCTGAAGGATCTTGAACCTTACCTGTTTGCTGAGGAAGGATCTCCTGTTCATGGTAAAAATGCATCTTTATCCCATTTGTGGAAAAATGTTGATGTCAAAGTATTCTCAAAGCAATATGATAGACATAAGCGTACAAGTAGATCTTTTTGCCCTGGATTCAGAATTCTAATTGTTCATGTAGTTTTAGGCAAACTAGATAGAATTAAATAATGCAAAGTCACCATTCGAACATTATTAAATGGACTTTAAAATATCTATTTTATGGGTATCAAAACACAGCTGTAGGTGAGTAAATACCAAATACGTTCATCTGTTTCTAGTAGTTTTACATAAATTTGTTCTAGATTCTGTCGTTTATCCTTTTTTAAAATCAGTGGGCTAAAAAAGCACCACAAAGCTGTAACTGCAGAAATTTGCAAAGAACTCAAGGTTCAATAAATAGCAGAGTTCACTCATCCAGATGATCACCACGGAGTGGTCTGGATCAGTTAGGAAAAGGGGCACGAGCAAACTGTGTGTTTTAATAAAGCCAAGTCATCAAGCCATTCAGTTTTGGCCTGAAAACTCCTGATGATACTTAGATGATGGAACTTTGGAAACAAATCCATTATGAACATGGGTACTAATCAGCTGAATGAGTTTGCGGATGATGTTAGGATCAAAACGGCTTATGTAGACCTGCAGTGAATAAATGAGAATTTCAATTTGGAGAAATTGGGCTACCTCCTAGTGACACTGGTACAACAAATTTAAGGTAGATTTTTCTAGTAAGAAGTTTTAAGATCAAGACTGGATGTTTTAGTGAAAGAAATTACTGAGCTAAACAGAAATTAGCACACTTAGTAATTCCTTGATTATTCAGGAAGTCTGACTGGCTTTCCAGATTGTGTGAAATTTCATGGGTTTCATAATGGAAGAGACTATTCTGGTTACTCAAAACTAGAAATATAAAGTAAAAAAGGTATATGAATGGCAAACTGTAAGGCTCATGCTGTGAGGGACTGCAGTTGTTGAATGTACGTATGAATGAACAGATTTCATTTGAAAAGTATGTGGCTGCAGTGGTTATCACTGTAGTTGTCTGCAGTTTGAATACCCACAAATTATGAAAGGTTCAGAAGATATAGCAGAAAAAGCAATAAGAAGAACCAGGATAACTGGATAAGAGATGATGCTTAATCTACAAATGCAGTCACCGTGAGACTATTTGTGTATTATTTTGCAGCACCTGAGAATACATTGGGGGTTTAGCAATATATGATTCCTGCCCCTGAAAGTTTCAAATATGATATAACAAAGATAAAGGGCAGAGAAATACTGGTAAGCCAGTGCAAATGGAGCAGGGAAGATTAGTTAAATACTCTCAATTCTGAACTGCTTTGTTACCCACCAGAAAAATTAAGAACCAGTAGTGAAATGGGTATGTGCTTCATAAGGCTCCTGAAGTCTTAACAGTTTTTTTTAAAAGATGAGATATTTTAGTTTTGAAAACATGCAGTAATAGAAAATGCTGATCGTTCAGTTTGTTTGTTTGTTTGTTTTTAAATGAACTTTACACACAAGAAACAAATGTTTGAGACTAAGCTGGCCATGTGCTGGTAGAACAGACTATAAGAAGCCTTCCTGGGGGTCAGTAATTGCCCTTGCTGTCACAGTCCACAGCGTTATATAATTCCATTCATCAAGTTATCAGCTTTGATCTTAAAGCTATGTTAGGTTGTTCATGTCTGTCCAAAGATAGTTCCAGAACCTCAGTTCTGAGATGGCTGGAAACCTTCTAAATTTGTCACTGGTTTCTCTGTGCCAACACAGTCATTGAGCTTCAGAAGCACGTCTGTTTTTCTTCTGCTTTTAACAAATGGCATCAATTATTATCTGTATTGGTCAGGCTTTTTGGCTGACATTAGTGAAGTTGCATAACATATGAGCACAGATCTTTAGCTTTATATACATGAAGGGACTTCACCTTTTATTACATTTTTGCTTTGTCTTTTAATACCACAGTAGTCACGTGAGTCCACGTGTTGTTTTGATGTGTGTTCTCATTATTCAGCCTTAAATCCCTATTGAAGACCTACCTCTCCATTTGTCATGAACTTGACTTTTAGTAGGTCACTGTGGAATACTGTAATACATTGCCCATGAAGTCTGTACTGAACAGCTCTTCATCTAAAATGGTATGATTAAAGCAATGCAAAGACCTAAATTATTCTTTTCCCTGATGGTATTTGAAACAAACAAACATATATATGAAGTTTCATTAAACCATCCAAAGGTTACACTGTAGTTAAGTGTTCATAACATGTATGCATGTATGTCAGAATATACTAAATAAGAACAAACAATATAGGTACTGCTGTTATATTCTAGTCACTGTTTTTAATTATGATGGACTTGCATATTTAAGAACACATAAGCATATTAATTACATACCATTTAAGCTCTTCTGGACTGGAGCAAAAGTGACGCGAGCTTTAAATAATCTTCTACTGCTGCCAGTCATATTTCTCCTGTGCCACTGGTATGGAGGTCTGGATGTCAGTATAAAGCTCTGATGTTCAGCAATAGTATGACACCGAGCAATAACGTGGAATAAATATTAGGCCTTTTTACTTCACTTATAAATGGTACAAATATTGGTGACAGCTTCTGCACAGTTTTGTAAATTACTAGTCCAGTAACTTCAAGCTATCTGATGTGAAACCTGCAGAACTATTGCTGAGTATTCTAATAGAGTATTCTAATAGCTGGTGTATAACTGCAGCGTCAGAAATAGTTTAACCAACGTTTGCTAGTGTAATGATTACAGACAAAACTGAAGGCTCTTCTCATTCAAAAGGTAACACTGAATTGATGACCAGGGCTGAGCACTATGTTTCAGTTAAAAATATATTAGTGTTACATAAATACTTAAGTTTATGCAACACCATTTAGGTTTATCCTGTATGCCATTGCATAGCAGTGGACTATTGTACTCCTTAGTCTGACCGTAGTGGGCCAGTTCAAGCTGTTATGAGCCAAGCAGTGTGTTGGGTTACTCCTTAAAACGTACTTCTTGAATTTGTCAGTGCTGAATTTCATATGAAATGGTTCTGCTCATCCATCTTGATCTGTTAGATCTTCATAGACTTAAGTCTTTATTAACCCAATTAGTTTGTCTTCTACACATTCTGCCAAGCTAATGGAACATTCATCTACTGCTATTTTTAACATTGGGCAACACCAATTGTAACAGGAAAATGTCCCATTTAACTCTCTTCTGTGTTAAAGTCTGTTCCTGCTCTGCCTCTCGGACTGTTTCCATCCCATAACAGTATCTCTTTACTAATCTTCCTTTCAAAGTACTTTGACATTAATGGGTGATGCTAGTACTGATCACTAAATTTCTTCCATGACCTATTTTGAGGGTGTCAAAGGCTTCTTGAAAACGTTGCTGGTCAAGCTTCTTCCTCTGCTGTGTCATGGTTTGTCCACTCTGATCCAGAAGGATGAATTTCCCCTCTTATCTTACTCTAACAGCCTGGTTGCTATTTAATGAAACCATACATCTATAGATGTTGCTATAAATGGCTTCTGTTTTGCACCCGTTCTTCTTGTGGGCAGCCTCTTTGATAATCATGAAGGCACAGAAATCCCCAGCTCTCTTGAGGTTTTCTTACAGTCCAAGCTGTTACTCTTTTCAGAGTAACGTAAGTGTTAAACAACAACCCGGATGTGTATCTTGTTCAGCAATATTGAACAAGTTTTGAAGGGTGCTTAGCTGTCTTGCTGTTGAAATGTATAAACCACCACCACAAGAAGTCCTAAGAATGATTTTTTCATTCAACTTAATTTTTACTTAAATAAATTCGGCAGTTCTGCCAATAAAAGCTCATCCAACATCATTCTGTGCATTACTGCTCCCTGATGTAAAGTTTTATAGGAGGTAACACACAGACATCCTGACAGAACATTTTCAAATGGATAAACTTAAGCATTTATTTCAATTTTTTTGAGTCATTACCAAACAGTACCTCAGATTTGCCCACTGCTGCTTCTAAGTGGCCGTACAGAGTTGCTGTTTTTTTCTTGAACTAGTCATATGTTGCTGTAAAGGTAGGTGAAGCAATCTGTATTGCATATTGGTCCACTTCAGCTATTGGTCTGGATTCAGAAATGCCAGTCAGGATGGCAGACGCCTTGTGCCGAAGCCAGTGGCAGACAGAAGATACACTTTATTCCTTAACGAGAGGCGCCTTAACGCAATTGTTCTAAAATACTTCAGTAGACTTGAAGTATGAGGGAATGATCTACCCAGCGTGTTTAGGAGCAGTTCTTCCAAGCTGGTATCTTATCCTAACAGGGTACAGTTACGTCACTGGCACCGTGTATGTGACAGCAGAGCAGCTGCTGGCTGCAAGTGGCAGAGTTGGACATTGCGACATATGAACAGGAAGAGAAAATGAAGGTTCATGTCATAGGAAGTGTAGTTTTTCATCTCAAAATTGGGGAGAGCCATTCAGAACAAATAAGCAAGGGTTTGGGTGGCAATCAAGCTTTTAAATAAATTTCAAAGTATCAGAAATTCATAAAAACAGAATTGCAGTTGTGGAGCAGCAGAGAATTTCATTATGGAGAGGCGGGCAGTTCGAGTGTTGCTGAAATGGATAGAATTGTCACATCAGGTGTAAATTGCTCTCAACGCTTGCATTGGGTAAAGTAAGAGCTTAGTTTCTTCCCCACCACCCTCCGCTGCTCATCCCATGCTGCATCTTGACATTACATGCACTTATGAACAAGGATGTCCTCTGGAAGTTGAATAATGACTTGAAAAAACCCTGTTAAATCAGGCAGGCACAAACATGTTTAAGTAAAGTTGCAATTAATTCTCTACTCTTGCATCCCCTCTATGAAAATCTGTTACACCATTTGCACTTGCCAAAGCCAGAGAAATCTCTCACCTTCCTGCAAATACAGTTGTGTGATTCTCCTTACTGCATGTCTTTACTCTTCTGCCTAAAATCCAAAGTGTCATAAATAAATGATCCAATTTCCTAAATTAGTAATGTATGAAGAGCAACTAATAAATTGACTTTTCTGAGAGTCTTGCCCTGATGTAAGACATAGAAAAACTTTGGGAAAGACTTGAGAGTATCTTGCATTCACATCCACCAAAAGAACTGCTTTCCTAGTAAAGTGTAATGCTTTTTTTTAATTATCATTTTAAATTTGTGTGATAAGTATTTTATTGACCCACATGGATCAGGCACTTCGGCTGAGTTCATTAATGAACAGAGATCCTTTGCTTCAGACAGTAGAGTCAGTGCCTGGAGTTGAAGGAATCTGCGAGTCCCCCTTGTCGAAAGAAGCAGTTTCATATTATGATCACCACAGAAGAATATAAGTGCTAAATAAATATGCTGGCATTCTCTTTACCGGTCACAGATGCCTGTTGGTATCTTGTGACACACGCAGATATTGAACAAGTATATAGCAGACATGAAGTGCTGAAAGACAGTCTGTGCTATAGAAGTAGTATAGATGTGCCAACATAATGTGGACCTCTGATATGTTAACTTTTTTTGTTTTGCTTGTCCTCTACTTTTTTATTTCTTAATTTTGTGCATGTAGTGTAAATAGATGGTTTCTTAGCCACTTTTGTGTAGCAGCTTCTTTTTCAGCCTTCACCTGTAATGATAGATGAAATCCAGTTGCCAACCTTTTATTGATAGCGTCCTAGATGTTATTGGCAGGGGTCTTTTTCAACCTTCTTCCAGGTTGATTTTCTTCACTTCAGAGGCCTTTCTTGAAAATTGAAATTTCATTTGGTAGATGCTAACTGGCATTTAAACAATTTATGGATCTCAAACTTTCAAAAAAGCATTTTTCATTTAGTGGAATAGTGAGGATTAGTTCAGTAAACACTGAAAACTGACTCTGAGTTATAAATGCTCTTATGTGACCACTTGCTGCTTTGTTTTTGAACAGGAGATGTCATTGAATTCCATGGTCCGGAAGGAACAGGGAAAACAGAAATGCTTTATCACCTAATAGCCCGCTGCATCATTCCAAAATCAGAAGGAGGACTGGAAGTAGAAGTCATGTTCATTGACACAGACTACCATTTTGATATGCTTCGTCTAGTTACCATTCTTGAGAACAGACTGGCGCAAAGGACAGAAGAAATGATAAAGCAATGCCTGGGAAGGCTTTTTCTTGTGAACTGCAATAGCAGCACTCATTTACTCCTTACTCTCTACTCTTTAGAAAACATGTTTTGCAGTCACCCCTCTCTCTGCCTGTTGATTTTAGATAGCATATCAGCTTTTTATTGGATAGACAGAAGCAATGGAGGGGAGAGTCTTAACTTGCAGGAGATGAATCTGAAGAAATGTGCTAACTTTCTTGAACAGCTTGTGAGGGAGCATCACTTAGCCCTCTTTGCAACAACACAGACACTAATGCAGAAATCTACAAACTCTGCAGAAAGCTTTTTTCCTTTAAAGCTTCAGCATGAGACTGATACAGACTATAGACCTTATCTTTGTAAATCATGGCAACAAATGGTAACCCACAGGATGTTTTTCTCCAAGGATTGTAATTCTGGCAACAGCAAAGGTTTTACAGTCATTTCTTGCCACCTCAAAAGAAACCATGTAGTAAAACGTTCATTTAGTGTTGCAGAATGTGGAGTTCAGTTTTAACTTCAGTTTGTTTTTTAAATGTGCAGCAATTCATGGTGCTGCAGGCCCAATTAGGTCTAAGTAGTTTTTAGTACCTTTTAAACTAGTGGGTTGTTGCTGGATGATTAAGGTTTTTTGTCACCATTTTCATAACATTTAGTGAAGGGCAGGAAATGGTAAAATATTTGTATTACTGTAGATGTTCAGTCCAAACTAGCAAGGAATGTTGAAATTACTTGTTTGTGCTTAACGCGTAAAAAGATTAAAGCAAGAAAATTATAACCAAAGTCATTTAAACTCCTAGTATCCTTCAGTAATCTAACCTATGTGATACGTGGCCAAATGCACTGACGTAATTTCTGGGTTTTGCTGCTTTCCACTCCTCCTCTTCCAAGCTACAGAAATAGGAGCCTAGTTGTCCGTGGAGGAGACGGCAAAAACGTGAGTGTTCGCTCTTTATAAATACTGGTCTTGGTTTATTCTCAGTAGCCTAGGGCATATGAAATGTACTCACAACTTTGCCTGAAGAAGAGGATTCATTTTCACAGACAGCCTCTCTGTTTACATTAGCATTGTGCTTGGAGAAGCAAGGATTGCAGGTGTTTTGACCCTTACAAATATCTGGGTTTGAAGAATCTCCAGCTATCGTAGAAATGGAGGCCTGATTTCCATAACTGAAAGAAAACTAAAGACCCAGCTCTGGGTCCCTGTGAGTTTGTCCTATGTGCAGCAAGCAGTTTAGTCTTTGAAAATAATGAAGTGTGGGTTATGGGTTGTTTTGGGTGTGGGGGGTTGTTTTTTTGTAAGGTTGTGTGTTTGGTGGGGTTTTTTCTTAGATGTATGCATAGACATAATTTTCTTTTCTGACCTCCCTCATTATTCCCTCCCACTTCTTTCCCTTCCCCCACTCTCTCTAAGAAATCCAGGAATGCCATGCCTCTGGTCTTTACCAGTATGTATTTGCCACATGTAGAACGTTTGTGTGCAGGATTTGGCATGCAACGTGCTGCAATTCTGGCAAAGAAGATTCAGAACTTATGGGAAATGCCCTACAGTTCTGGCAAAGAATGCCATATTATTTATTAACCTAGAGTGCCCTTTGAAAGCTTCAAAGTGCTTTACAAGAAAGAAAATTGCACACAGTACATTATTTAATACAAAAACTTACATTAGCTTACAAATTTAAATTACTCGAACAAGGGGAAAATATTTCTCACAGCAATATTCGTTCAGTCATGTTGCACAGCACGTTTTATAGTTTAGATTGAACAGATTATTAACAAAAATGCATATTAAGAAGAAGTATCTAGCACAGTATCTTTTTGAGGAAGATGCTTTAAAAACCCTATTGTGAGACGCTTACCTTTTAATTTCCTGATCTCTGTAGCCAGCTTTTTCAGGCTGAATGTATATCTGGATTCCCAGCTGTGTATAGTTCGGCGTGTGTTCCCAGACTTCTGTATGGAGACCTAGGAGCGTGCTTCTATCCTGTTGTCTGTAGAACTTGGCATCTCTGTGACTTGGCTGGATGTTCGCAAAGATGATGAGTGTCATACCGCTAACAGCAGCCAGTACCAAAGGGTTTGGGAGGGGTGTGAGAATAACCAGTTTGCGCTGGCATAGCCTCCCAGCACCCCAGCATGGGGCTTGGGGAGCTCCTGACCAGAGCCTGCGGTCAGACCGGTGTTGGATGGCCGCTGATCAGACCTGTCTTCCATGAATTCATCCAATACATTCTTAACTTACCCTCTTGGGTTCCACTGTGTCTTTTCACAGTGAGGTCAGTTTAATTATTCTTTCTGTGGAAAGACTTCCTGGGTTTTTTTCCCCTCTCATTTTAAACCTGCCATCTGATTGCTTCTTCATGCCATCAGTTCTTTTACTGTGAGATGGGAGCGAACTTTGCTTTTTCAACATCTCTGCAGAGGTGATGATTTTGTAGACTGTCATTACATTTATGCTTTCTCTTCCATCAACACCAATATTTATTTTATTTCAGAACTTGCGTAAATACCCAAATACATGAAAAACATACAACTTAAACTATTTAGCTAGGCTGGACCCAAGTTAGATGGTTTAACATGAGTAGACACTTCCACTGGGAATTATGATAAAGGACATACTTGCATTTTTTTGTAAAAAAACTGGGAAGGTTCAAGTAGAACTACAGAACTTCTAAATGTGAAAATTATAGGACTACATAATTTCAACCATTAAAAAAAGGCCATCCCCTTTTCTATCAGAGAATACAGCTCCACTGAAGATTAACTCCTTCATAAAATTGTACTTGCTAAAAAAAAAAAGCATAAAATCGTACTTGCTAAAAAAAAAAATCATAAAATCGTACTTGCTAAAAAATATGTTTGAGAAAAAAACAATGGAAATGTTCTGGCATTCCTGTCTTGAAAAAAAGCTTTTATATTGTTCACAGTGTGGTTTATATTTTGCATTGTACTGTAAAATAAATGCCTAAATTGAAATGAAACCAAAGCTCTAATTGATCAAAAAGAGCACCTCAGGAAGTTTTGAAATTTCCCAGTTTTATTTTTACTTTGAATGCAGACATATTTTTTTAATTTTCTGGTAATTGTAATATTCATGCTCTGCACATTTGTTTTAGATGTATAGCAAGCCTTGCTTTCAGAGATGCTGAGCATCTGCACATCCCTGTGAGTTTGCAGGAGGGATAGGCCATCTGGGAGGGCACTGACCTTATCCTCTGCCAAAATTATGCTATTTGAGAAGATGAACCATTGGGATACAAGTCTAAGAAAGATGCAGTGATAAAGAACCTGAGAAGCAGCAGTTTTGTTTGTACCTTAATTAACTGTGGGTGTTAAAAATGTTTTTTACCATTTTTTTAAATGGAGAATTTTCTCCATTAAAGCTACGTAGAAACTGTAGTTAGTGGAGAATGCAGTTTCTCCTCGTGAGCCAGGAGCAGTATATTAAACGTAGCATTATATTTAGTCTACAATATTAAATCCACATTCTCCTCTTTCACCTAGACCGAAGTTACCGCCCCGTCTCCAGCCCACTGTCTAACCTGTGCTGCTGCAGCTCAGTCTCCCAGGGAGGAAGCGTGTTTTGGGTTAGTAGGTCAATGCCGCTGGAAATCGGCCCCGCAAAAGCGAAGTGCCACCACCTATCATTACGTATGAGGACAGAATGCATGTATTCCTAAACTCTTAATTTATCCAGGTATTTCTCTAGAAATTAAAATCCTTTCATGTCAGTGTCATTGTTCTTTGGCTCGTTGTATTATTAAGACTTTTGTAGGCATAGGAACTTTTTACATTCCTTAGAATTTTTGTTTGTTGCTTCATATGCAACACTGAATTAAAGCAGCAAACTTGAAATGAAGAGGAACTAGTTCACCCTTTTTTTCCCCCATCCTTTTTATATGAGAGCTTTTTAGCAAAACCAAATTAAGATATTTATATTTATTTTTAAATAAACCGGTATTTCTATGGACACCTGGAAAGAAAATGTCATTTGTATATTCAGCAAAAAGTTCTTTGTATTCCTAGACTTTTTATAGAGCAAATAAAAAACAAATAACAGTTGGCTTGATTTAAGTTTGTACTTGCACATAAAATTCAAGTTTAATTTTTCTTATGTAACTGATGCCAGCCACTTAGTTTTCCATAGAGTTTGGAAATGGCAGAAGGTAAAGGTTCTCATGTGGAAACATACCTGCAGTTGTACTTTTACTAGAGACTAATGGGCAAAGGCAGAAGGCAATACCATGTTGATGGCTGCTGGACATTAGGCTCGGACCATGCCTTGGAGAGGAACGTGACATTTTAGTTATGTTTTGCAGCTGCTCTAATAATTGTCTCTTGAAGCTCTTTATTCAAATGTATTTTTGATGTGCAGATATCTTACTGGGGCAATGGGCAACATCATTTTGCGATCAGCAAGCCTTACGCCAAAATTAATGCCTGCCTCAGGAGAAAGCCATGCCATGCCACCAAACTTGAGCTTCTCTAGGAAGCTGCAGTGAATACTCACCTGCATAGAAACTGCAGACGGATTTAATGTTTCCAACAACTATAGAATAGCACAGGACTTCTGTAGTTTGTGATGAAGGGGAAACACTGGAAGAGTTTGGAAGCTTCCAGCAGTGGAAAAAACTTTCAGACAGGGAAAGGAGCATAGGTACAATGCACCTGCATGATCCTCTGGATAGAAAACTCATGTCCTGTGGCAGTCTCTGAAATTAAAAGGTCTAGCCATCCCTGCGCGTGAAAGAAGGCAGCAGAGTGGCAGTGAGCTACAAGTAACGTGTAGTACAACAGAAGGATTCTTGAACTGTTAACTACCATGTCTGGCATGGTATAGCTTTCAAATACAAAGTTGGCCATAGTTGACCTTCAGGTTCTTCCCACCAAGGGATGAAACTGGTGATGGATTCCACTATGTAGATGCTGTATAGCTTATTTATAATGAAGGTATAAAACCCTGCTCCTCTGGACCCAGGACCAATGAAGTGTGAAAAACAGACTTTTTTTAATTTATTTTTTTTTTTTCCCCCTGCGGCTCTAAGCATCTTCCCAACAGCCAGCACTGAGCTCCAAAAGCACTCTCACAGCTTTCTGTGTCAGGACCATGCTTTACTGGAAGTGGATAGTTTTCTCCTTTGCTGAGAGTTTACACCCTTTCTTACTAGAGCAAATGGAGATACCCGAATATAAGAGATTGCACCCGTGTGACACATCAGTGTAACTGGTAAATGGCGTTGGAGGCTGTCTTGGTTTTGGCTGGGATAGAGTTAATTTTCTTCCTAATAGCTGGTACAGTGCTGTGCTTTGGATTTGGGCTGAGGATAATGCTGATACCGATGGTTTGGTTGTTGCCGAGCAGTTGTGGTGCTTATGCTCAGTCAAGGGCTGTTCAGCTCCTGTGCTCGGCCAGCGGGGAGGGGCACAAGCAGCTGGGAGGGGGCACAGCCGGGACCCCGGCCCAGCCTGGCTGAACGGATGTTCCCACCACGTAACGTTGTGCTCAGGGTATGAACCGGAGTTGGCCGGGGGTGGTGACCACAGCTTGAGGACTGGCTGAGCATCAGTCAGCAGGTGGTGAGCAATTGTATTGTGCATCACTTACTTTGTATATTCTTTTATCATTATTATTATTATTCTCTTTTTTTTCTGTCCTATTAAACTGTCTTTTTCTCAACCCATGAGTTTTACCTTTTTTTTCCAATTCTCCTCCCCATCCCACCGGGGCAAGGTAGGGGAGTGAGCAAGCGGCTGCATGGTGCTTAGTTGCTGGCTGGGGTTAAACCACCACAGAGACTTCATTCTATTTGCCATCAGGAGTAGTGTCACGTTGGAATGGATGATTTTGAAGAAATGTGCCTGTGACTTCCCTTGGGAAAAGTTTGGCAGTCTTCCCTCTGCTTTCCCACACTGCTTTGCATCCTGCCCCAACCAACTGGTCGCTGTACCTGTGTGGGCCTCAAGGATAGTAGTGACAAGATGTCACTGCCTTGCCAAATGTTGGTGAACAGCCATCTTCTGGATCTTGGCATTCTCCTGCTGCAGGAGTTGGCACAACCACTATAGTTTTTAACTTAAAGCACTTGCCAGGCTTGTTTCTCGTGCATCTAACTGGGCCTGTGTTAAAGACCTCCTAGGCTTCTGGGGAGAGATGAAAGAGAAGAAATCTTGTTTCTGCGTATAAGGAGGACAAGATTTTTAGGACAATGCTACAAAAAGAAGCCAAGCAAGGCTGTGGGGTTCCTGGCAGTGGCAGACAGATGTCAGGGCCTCAAAGGTGGCTTGGCGAAGGTCAAGGAACAGGCTCTGTGTCTCCCTTACCAATGGTCTGTATTGTGAAGAGGTGAATAGGATTTTTGACTTAGAGTATCTGCATGCTCTCATACTTTATCATACTGCTGAGAGAGAAGACCATGGTATGGTGGGCAGTACTGTCTCTGAAGTGCATCTCAAAAGCTCTGCCCAAACCCCATCAGTGACAGTTCTGTCTCCAGCCCAACATCTCCACGGAGCCCCAGCCTCGTCCTCCTCTGTAATACGAACAGCAGTGCTGCAGAGATCAGTGAGCATCATCCCATTTCCCTTTACTGGACATAAGCGATTCTGTGTGCGTTGGCAGAAGGTGCTGGACACTGTCATCTGGGGCAGGTTTGAGCCACGCTTTCCAACTGTAACCATCCTCTGCATCTCCAGTATGACGACACCAGTCAGTGAAAATGCAATAGATGTCCATACCCTTTGAATGGCCAGACCGCCAACTGCAAACCCGTCCTCCGGACTCGCTCAGCACTTCAGCAGTCCCATCCCTGAGCCCCCAGCTGACCCCCAATCTCTTGTGCTGTGTGTTCACCAGGTTCAACAAAGAAACCTTTTTCACAGAAGGGCACAACTTGAAGTGTTATCTCACAGCCATGTAACAAAGCTATGCTGTATCTGGACCATGCAATGGATGGATTTAGAAAATCGGTGTATATTAGTCCTCAAATATCAATCCTCAAAGCAGGCTGATTTCTGCTTAGTAAAATCTCAGGCGGTTTTAACAACTCTGAAGCTGCTTTCGACTTGCAAAATATTAGCAGAGTATTTTTCCGATCTGTTAAAGAATGATTTTGCAAAAGTAACTAAGCAAGGCACCACCCGGCACACCACAATCCACAAGGCACAAATAAGATCGGTCTCAGAGAGACTTGCTATAAAATGGCATTGGTTGCACCAAAAAAAATTACTATCTTCCCAGGGAATATAAAAAGGGATTTTTAGGTACAGAAATTACTCTAATGTGTCCACAACATGATAAAGCCAGGAGAAACTTCTTGCTGCTTTGCACAGTGGCAGTCCTGCCATGCCAGCTGCACAACAGGAGGTGTTAGTCCAGTGAATACCAGTGGTATGTCCTTTGCTGGGTTCCCCTTGGCCTTCCTCAAAAAGCAGCATGCCTTTACTACTTTGGTTCATGGATGGGGCCATGCCCTCCAATGAACATATTGGCTGTAGCAGTGCAAGTATTATGTCATTTCCTAAGTGGACCTCAGCAGGTTCCCTACACAGTTAACCCGATGGCTGATCAGATACTGCCTCACTGATGTGAAATGCAAGGCAGTGGAGGAACAACCCAGCTTGTCACGGGCATCTCAGGCCACCCTTGAAATGATGGAGGTTTCTTCTATTCCAGGTTCAAAACACGTGGAAGGGCAGCTGGGAAAGAGTCTCCAAGGTAAAGCCATGCCGCTTGTGGGAGGAGACTCTGGAGTATAAAACTGAAGAGTATTTTATAAAAATTGCCTGTGGCAAAGATTAATAACAAGTAAAAGCTTACAAATTTTTCGTCCAACAAGGCTATCAACTGGCACAGCCAAACCATCCAGAAGCCTGGTGTTAAATACTGCCCAGGTTGAGTTGGGAAGTGAGAGGGGAAGGTGTAGAGATGAGGGGAGGCTGTTTGAGGAACTCCTTGAGGTTTTGCTAAAGCATGGGAGAAAGGAAAGCCAGATGGTCATCAAAAGATGGCAGGCAAAGGGTTCCGTTTCACTCGAAGAGCCTGTAGAAAAATGCCCCAGTGGCGAGGAATGGCTTATCTGGAAATGGCAAACGGACTCTAAAATGGTCAGGAGGTTGCAGGAGCAGCCAGTGGCCACCATGAAGAGGAAAACCTGGCTGGAGAGGACATACCACCAGAGCTGCTGTTCTGCTCCTCTGAACTCTTCTGAGCATGCCCTGGTGGGAACAGCACATTGCCACTGGAACCTCCCGTCACAGCTCCTTCCCGCTGGAGATGGGACTCAGTTCAACCCCTTCTGGCAAGCAGGAGGCTGCTGGGAGGCCACCCTGTCCCCACGGCTGCTGAGTGGCCTTGCCCCATGGCGGGGAGCTGTCACTTACAGGGTCACCACTGAACTTTCCCTCATCTCTTATTTTTACTCTTTAACTTCATGGTTCTGCAGTGAGACAACTGCCACTGTTTGCACTTTACCGTATGTATCACTGGCAGTTTTCTGACAACAAAGTCATGTTTTATGAAATTATAGAGGTGCTTGTATTTTCACCTGTCAGAAAAAATGATGCTATTAATAAAATTTATGCATAACCTAAGCAAATGATACAGACCAGTTGCATAGGCAGTGAAGCTAACAGAAGTCCTTAGAGCCAGGTATTTGAATAGCCCATGCAGCTAAAGGATGGGGCTCACCATCTCTAAAATCCATGGAGGCATTCAAAATACGATTATTCTGCAATCCTGTTCACGACAAACCTTGCAGGTTGATGCCACGCAACCCTTCCCATTGACTGATCGGGCCTGCACAAGCGCTCCGAGCACATTCAGCCTGAAGTCCCTGGCTAAAGATAACAACTTAAACATCCCCGTCCCTCAGAGCAGACGCACAAAAGTATTTGCTAGCACGGTTGTTTTTGTGGCAGTGTCCTGTGGGATGCCAGAAGCTTCCTAACGACTGGCTGAACTTTCTCCTTCGCTCCACAGGTATGGAGTCGGTAATAATAAAAATATAATAATAAAAATAATAAAAGGCAGTCGGTGCTAGCTGGAGGCAGGCAGGGCTCAGCTGCCTGGTGCTGCCAGGGAGTGCCCGTGGTCCATGCTCGGCCTCCCGAAGGCGCTGCTGGCTGCTGCATGCTCAGGGAAGGTTTCATCTCCCACCACGGCAAGGGAGTAAGTGAGACTTCCCAGGACTCAGAAGGTAAATCCTAATGTGCCTGATTTTCATCAGGCTCACCACAATAGCAAATCAGCCTTTCTCAGCGGTGGAAACGGGAATTTCTGACATTTCTCAGGTCTTTCCTGGTTGCAGATCAACTCACACCGACACCAGTCAATCACCCTGTGACTGGCCGCCGGCAGCACAGCCCAAAGGAGCGTTTCACCCATGGGCGCCTGCTGGGAGGTCCAGCACGGCTCCTGGAGGGACCTTCCTCCTGGCACGGGGAGAGCAGGCTCGTCTCCTCTCTACAGCCCAGCGCTGGAACGTGGCGGCAGCGACTGCTAACCACTGTCCCCGGTACAGAAACCACCAGGTAAAGCCCCTTCTCTCATACTGATCAAATTCCTTAGCTCTACACATGGCTCTGCTCTGGCAGCATCTCGTGCCAGTGTTTTTGTGTTGAAGTCACTTTTGTTCTGTAAAGAAACTGGAGTGGTTTTGCTGCTCTGAATGAAGGACAGAGGTTGTATCTCCCGGTTTCGGTGACATTTTACCCAACCCTAGCAGTATGGGCCATGAACTGAATGTAAACAAGTCAGAGCAGCGTAACAGAGCGTCGAGATTTCAAAACAGGCTTTTCTTTTTGTGTTTGGATTTTATTGCCACTACTAATATCTCTTCCAGGAAACAAAATTTCCCAATACTTCCTTTTCTGGTAAGTCATACTGTGTGTGGTATCTTACCCACAGGAGATCTGAGAGGCGAAAGGCAAGAAAAGGACACGGTCTCTGGGTTTGTTTTCTGGACTGAAGCCACGCTCCAGTTTGGACAGCAGCGTTGTTCCGCTCACGGATTGATCAAAGATACCACGGGCAATGGGAGAAGTAGGAGGGAGTACTAGAAGACCATGCAGGCAGAGCTACAGACAGAGAGGTGTTTAAATGAACGCACTGGATATAAAGAAAACAGAATTCTGCAGCATCTGAAAGCCAAGAGTAAAACTTTGAACTATTCCTTCTGAGTTTTCACTTTTACATATATAGCACAGCCGAGTTGGAGCCTGAAGATGGAAACATACAGACACAGAACAACAAGGCTGCTTTTCAAGATCTTTTGATCCTACAACCTGTTTTCTCCAGGAGCAAGGTCTAGGAAAATAAAGGTAACACAAATGAGAGCGCTTTCTGTTAGGTTCTATAACGCGCCAAATACCAGTGTAAAAGTTCAAAATGTGCTGAGTTCCCAGTATTTAGAACTAGTGACTGGCTAATCTCTGCTCTGGAGGATTTCGGTGTCACTGTTGTCCTGCCATTTATTTGAAGCCAAAACCATTATTCTTGGGAAGCGGGTAGGTTTTCAGACTTTCTTTCCGAAAACCACTCAGTATAATTATGGGGTAGCATGTAGTAAAACTAAAATGATAATTCATCCACAGATTAAACCATACATTTAGCTGCCTCTAGGATTCTTGTGAACAACAGCAACACACAGATAGGACAGAAGGCATTTCATCTTGCAAAGCCATCACAATATGAAATAGAACATTCCAAGGGATTGGAGAAACCCTTTAGCTCCAGCATGTTTAATGAAAACCGAATGTGAGGTACATTTTCTTACACTGTGGTCTCCCATCCCAGATTTCTTCCCTGTCTGCAACAGTGTGCCAAAGCTGAAAGCAGTGCATCGCCCTGTGCCAAAAGAAGCCCATTGTAAACCAGAATAAATACAAGTAGAGACTGGAGCCTCATCTCATTTTGGACTTGCCCTGTTTCCTGACCAGTCTCCTTCTCACTAGTTCATTGGTTTTAATACTCAAAAGCAGATCCTGATAATTCTGTGTAGGGTGACATTAGGTTTGGAATACAGAAGAAAAGAGAGGTCAGAGTGTAGTCTTGATGCAAAGAACCACCACCCCCAATCCTATGCGAATGTATAAAAGCCTTAAATACTCCTGAATAAGGAGTTGCCTTCTTGTAGACTTATAGCTGATGGCCATGTTCAAGTATCCATTTTTAATGCATGAAAGGAAACTTAGAAGATAGTTGAGAATGCAGCTTGCCAAAACTTCTGCCATGAAACAGCAAAACATAAAGGTCTGTTTTAAGATGATGTAGCAAACAGAAGTCTAAAAGGCTTGAGTATAGTGCAGCTTTGCAAAAACAAGTGGCCTTCAGCCACAAAATGGATTCGATCGTGCTGTAGGCTGCGTTCATGTTGATCTCCAGCCACTAGCTCTAGTCACAATATTGCTTATTTGCTGGAAGTTTCTGTGGCTAACATTCACAAACATAGGCCATACACACTCCAGAACAACCTATAGATTTAAATGCTAATGACTACAGCATAAGCTGAACAATAAACCTATTAAGAAAAACAGACTTGAAACAATGTGAAGAAGCAGATACAGACAACAAATACAGAAACACTTCCCATGTGAATATAAAAAAAAAAATAATAATTAGAGGCTAATAACTAATAGAAGAAGTCTTACTAGTCCGGAGAAGCTACTCCTTGAATGATCACTTGTATCACTGGACTCTGGATATCTTGCCCATAACCGACTGCTTAAGTAATGTAGATCTTGTTCATTTTTATAAATTCTCTTTGAGGGGCCCTAATGGCATTGTTTCAGTCTGACTTTGCACAGAAGCCACCAACAGAAATGCATTACTGAGTGTGCTGCTCTACTGGCATGACTCAGGGTCGTAAACGCAATGAGAGCATCTCAGCCGCACAACCCAAGTTAAAGTTGCCTCCTGCCAATCCACCACATGCTGAATTCCAGTAAACTGCTTAATTAACATAAGGAATGCAAACTGCACTCTAGTCTGTACTATAGGTAGCTGGAAACACCCTCTCGTACATAAGCAACAATGCCTTGTGCTTTAACAGTGTGGCCTAGATTTTATCTATTCCCAAGAGCTCCTATGTGCACACCCTTTTTAAATTCTCCTATTTCATTGTACAGAAAGTATTTCTGGTTAACTATTTTGGTAGTCTCATTTATATTCCCTATTTCTAGAAAGGCTCATGCATATGTTTAATGCATGAATAGTTCCAGGGCAGTCAATGGGAAAATTTATATCTTTAAAGTTACGGGTGTGCATACATCTTTGCAAAGTCAAATTGGACTTTGCATCTATACCTAAAGCTTTTCTCCATCTGTGTCTGCCAGAACATATGTAACTGAACCAGTTTTCTAACAGTAGCCCATTATTCCTCCAACTGGAAAGTCAAAATCCACCACTGGACAGTCACTATATATGGCTGGCTTCCTTTTCCCTCCTTCTTTCTCCAAGTACTCAGAACATGGGGCATGAAAAAAATGATTGGGGTGGCTCGGAAAGCACACACAGAGCCAGTTGATAACGACTGGAAAAGGAAGGCGCGCCGTGCTGACAGTCACCAGCACCTGACGTTGTGATTCAGAGGCCTGTAGTGGTACCCACAGACTCACTGCACAGAGGCCAGTGTCCCGTTACCAAACTGTGATGACTTGCGCTCACCTTCCACCTTGTTCCGGATCAAAACATCTTCTCTTGCCAGTCCCCTATACTCTTCATGCCGCAGTCACTTGTAGCCCTTTTCCATCAAACACATCAGACATCACGCTGATGGCTTAACGCCACACTAGTCTTGGTATAAATGTTCCACTCAGAAAAAAACCCAACAAAATATAATAATCTGTGTCATGGAAAAAACAGAGCTGCATTTTTCCTATCTCAGATTCATTTTCTCTACTGCAAGGATGGGCCAGTCTAAGATTCCACAGAGTAGAAAAGTATGCTCAGTAGAAAAGCATAACTGCTGCCTACGTAACATTAAACTATCAAGCAGAAACAACATTTTTTGCTCGGCGATTGCATTCCCTCCCACTCTCACAAAAGCCAAGAGAAGTCTCTTGTGGTTACAGCCAGGGAATGGGAGACAAGCACTGGTCTGCTCTTGGCTCAGCTCGGTTTTTTGTTTGTGTTGGACACATATTGACACTCCCCTTGTCAGATCCAAGGTCCTAAAAGCAATTTGGTTTTGTTTAAAAACAGAAAAGGCAATGCTTTCTTACCAGTACACACTGGGGAAGGCTGCCTTGCTGACAGAGCAACTATCTGTCCTTGTGCTTCAGCTTAGGTGCCACAGGTCCCATGGCTCCCACCCCAATCTCAGGTGCGTCAGAAAAATATAAACATGAACTTTCCAAACTTTTGCTATCAAGCCAGCTATATTGCCGGTTTGGCAACTACAACACCCAGTTCTCAGCCTTACTGGGCCCTATCAAAGCCACGTGGACACAGAGATCTGCTCAGCCCAACTTGCAAGACCGGTGCCTCAATTTGTCATGGTTGTATAATAAATCAATTTATTTCCTTTAACTAGGGGTTAGTCAGCAAACTCTTACTCATGCATTTCTCATACAGTAAGTCACACTTCCCGGTAGCATTCGTGTGAATGCGGTTTCTGGCTGTGGCCTTACCTTCGCTTTAGGAGAAGCAATGAGATGAGGTTGGTTTCCCTGAGATCTCAGTTCTCTTGTGACTCCTCACAACCAATAAAGACCTAATTTTTCTACCCATGGTGAAAAGTTACTGGACGTGTGGTCTACACTGTGTCCTGTACTCCCATGGTGGAGGAAAGGGATGTGGTCCTCCAAGCAATTGGCCTGACCTGGATGTGAGTGGCCAAGCAGCAGAGCTGTCTTTCACTTGCAGTCCCTCTGCCACCCCCGGTACGTGTCCCAAGGGTGTATGCGGAGGCTGTTTGTGCTGGATCAGTTGGGATGCTTCCCACTGAGCCGTGGGAGATCTCATGTGTCCTTCTGGGCAAACAGGTTGCTGTGGTAAGCAGCGGAACTCTATCAGCGATGGCATCTCTCCATCTGCCCCAGCGGGGCTGCGTGGGAGGGCTGTCGCTGGTTATCAGCATCAGCAAAGGCACCGCTGCGGCACCCTGTAGACCACTTGGCCCAGCTCGAACTACTGCACTCGGGTGACAGAGTCTGCGCGTGGCCCGGACTGGGGCTTGGAGCAAGAGGACGGTGGCCGAGGGCCCCTCGGCACTGCTCCTCCCAAGCTTTGGCTGAGTGACTGTAAAATCTCCAGCCCGTGTGCTTAGTCTGCCTCATCCAGCTGTGGGAGGACTTTCAGCTGTGGAATAGTTTCTCAGAGGAAGTGTCTACCCATGAATTAATGTCTCTAAGAACTAATTATTGGGTAAACCGTATAAACAGTCCCCGGAGTGCTTCTTCAGTACTCAGCTTTTGGGCTCAAAACAGACCAAGCAGGCAAGAAGATTTTCAAAGGATGGTCTTGTCTGGGCAAGGGATGAGGTAGGTGACTCAGTGGTTTTATCTCTCACAGCCTAAAAAGACAGAAAGATCCACAGTGGTCATTTGGGGATAAAATTTATAGCTTATTAATTAAAAAAGAAAAAAAAAAAAAGCCAAAACATCTCTAGGCCAGATCATAGATTCTAGGCTGCCATCCAATGTCAGGAAATGTTCCCCTCTCGGCGGGGGATCCAGGCTAAAAGGTTATTTAATTCTTTCTGGTTGATTTTGTATTTGGAGTAACTGCCTTAAATGATTGGTTTTGGCCTGAGAAACTGTTTGCTTACCTGGCACCTGAACTTCAGTGATAAACTTTAATGTCCTCCTCTGAGTATTCCCACAGCACACAAAGGAGACTTCATGCAGTCCTGCTAGCTATAAATCCGACCTTTTTTTAAAAAAAGTAAAAAATAAAAATCAGGTGTTGCTTATTATCTCTTACAACTCCTATCTACCCATCAACATCCAAAAGTTTTAAAAGCCCTGCTTATGCATGTCTCCACACCATTGATGGAATATCCTTTAATATTTTATAGCTCTGACTTGCACTTCTAAAAGTACTAATTAATCTCACTAGATAAAAACTGGCACAAAATGGCACAAGTGAGAATAGCTCCATCCTTCCTCACAGCAATCGTGTGCCAGTTCATCTTGGAGCATGTAATGATTTACTGTAATAGTTTTAGGCCCGTAATGGGGCCAATAACTGGCATCTGGAAGCTGTGAGGCTCTTTCCCAATGGATGCCATTCACATATAGTTATTTAATTAATTAACAGCTCCACTAGCATAAGCCAGTAAAGAGTCCATTAAAGTTTTTTTTTTAAATATCTTCCAAAGTAAGAACATATGCTGCACACTGCTTTTCCCTTGGAGAGCGCTTAATGTTGCAACCTGTTTATCTTATGACTGATTTTCAAATTCCACCTTAACCAGCTGCTTTTTGCTCGACTTCAGGATTCAGCAGAGAGCGAACTGCGGAGCACTCAGCAGGAGCAGCGGAATAACATTCTACCTGCATGTGCTCATTCCTGCACGAGGTGCCAAACCCCTGCAACGGCTGCCTGGCTGCCTCCGCGCTGTTCCCAGACATTGCACGTGATGCACTTTCACTTGCTCAGTTCTCTGCGGAAAAAAAATTAAAAAAAAAATATAAATCAAGGTGTGGAGTTCATTTGGAATAAGCAAAATATCAGTGGGAAAACAAACGCCACCAGGCACTGGAGGGAGTTGGTCAAGTTTCTAAAAAACGTTTGAGAGCCCAGTCCCATGTGAAACGTGGAAAAGCTACGAGGGGCCATAAAGCCAGCAAAGATGGGTTTGGTCTGGTTACAGTGCCAAAGGATTTTGCTTCCCAAACGATGAAGGTTCCCATTCCTGAGGTGCAGTTAAATGCAAACCAGTTCCTAATGGGTGCTGGTCTGCAGTAGGGTGAAGGGCTCATCCGTAAGCCTCCCTCCTTCTGCAAGGAGCTGAAGTAGGAGGTAAGAGTGGCCTCCCTTGCCACTGCCCGGGCACACGCACATGCAGCGTGCAGCTCCAGCTTGGTGCCACACAGCAGGCGTTATTGAAGGAGCTGCCCCATAAGGACGTAGTAGACACGAACTGAAGAACCTCTGATAAGATGGGAATGTCATTAAATGATAACTGTCTAAAGTAAGCAGTGCTAACATGGGGTGGCACAGTTAGGTCCCTGGTACTGGATCTTGATATATAGGACATGTCAAAAGTTACATAATCCTTGATGCAGAAGCCTTTTCTCTTCTCTGGCTGTAATGTGTTGTGTCGTTCCTCCTCCTGCTCTCCCTCCCACCAGCCCACAGCACAGCCTTCTGCCTGCAAGACTATTACCGTGGTGTGCTGCAAGGCTTTGGAAAAACAGCAGTGCCCTGGAGCAGCTGTCACCTACAGCCCTTCAGTGCCTCATCCCTGTGATCTACCATGGATCGTCCAAGGGCTGTCAGAAACCCAGAGGAAGGCCAGCGAGAGCTCGGTTTGATACCCTTGTGTGAGACATGTCGGGTTTACCTTTGCCTTGATGTCAGGTATGGGTGAGTGAAGAAGCATCTTCTTAACGTCGACGCTTCATGCTGCTGCCTAGGAAGAGCCTCAGGCCTGATAAGCCTGAAAAGTTCAGCACCCAGCTCAGTTCCAAATCCATCTGGGCCTCTGAAATTGCTCTTCAGCCTAATCCCCCTGAAGTCTGTCAGGGCTTCTGGGTGGTAGAGTCTTCCTCCTTACAAAAGGTGATGGCAGTCAGTACTGCCTCCCAGAGAGAGCAGGGACCGCAGAGGAGGTGGTTCCCACTTTTAGGCAGTTGCTTAGTGGTAAAAGCACTCAGCAGGAACTGGCGCATGGATCGAGTTCCTTCTAGGAGAATGTTCAAACAAGCATCTCCCACTTTCCTCAGCAGTACCTCACCCGCTCTGATAGTGCACGCTCCTGGGCAGGAGGAAGGAGGGAGACTCTGTGTTCATTATTGCTTGTATCTGTATGACCTGTAATTTGCACAAACTCAATCAGAAGTCCCTGAAGCAGAGGCCAGAGCTCAGGCTCTCTCCGCCCAGGAGAGTGCCATAACCAATAGGTCATGCAAGGTCATCTCCGCTAACTTCACGTATCAAGCAGCTAGATACCTAGATGTCTCATACAGGCACCAGAGAAACAGGCATTTCCTGTCCTGAAAGGAGACAAATATCTCTCTTGAGTTCCTTTTCCTCTCCGCTGACTGTACATGGAGCCTGGGGTGACTAACACAGTCTTTGAAGTCCAGCTGTTCAATATCTAAATCAGGGCAGATGAGTTCCCCCTCTCCTCCCTCCACCCCTTTCCTGTCTTCTCTTTCTATCCCTAAGTAAACCTTTCATGTTGCCGCAGCTCTAACAGGAAGACCTGGGAGCACACGGTTATCCTAATCCCCTGCAGAACAACCAAGAGTGAGGGGCTAGAAGGCTCACCATGGAGCTGTGGGCTCGAATTATCTCCAGAAGTTCTCCTGTGACCCAGTGACCCCCCAACAGAGGAGGTTCATGAGATATGGTTTCCTTTCCCAGCTTATTTTAATAGACAAGACTGACCACTTCTTGGTTCTTCACAACAGATGCTGTAGACACCTATCTTCTGCAAAGAACTGTAAAAAGATTATTAATTAATATGTTAATTAATACCCTGTGGGTGCTTTGTGCTTTTGTGGAAAGCAAAGCAACTATAAACCTATTTTTTTTTGTACTGCTCTAGTACTTCAATAAATACACTCTTTAAGTGGGATTTAGGCTTAATATTACTAATCTTCAAAATATTAGAAGTATCCCACAGTAGCCATGACTCCAGGTTTCTTGATTAGTGTTCATTTACAGATAAATTATCTCAAGGCGGAATGAAGGTTGAGCACATATATCAGGAATTTAAAGTAAAACACCTCTAACAGATTTTGCAACTAAGTTAAAACCAAACAGCAGAAAATCCAAAGCCCTCATACTTAAAGTTACACTTAAAATCCAAACAGGTTAAGATTAGAAAGTGCATTCTCTAGCAAATATATTCCCTGGTAGCGTTCATTTCATGAGAAAATCCATATTCTATCATAAGTCTCAAGAAAAAAATTTAACCAGCTACAGCCATAGATTTTGACCTCTGCAAGGTCATAGACGAGTCCAAAGATCGGTTGTGGGACCTTTGTGTGCTGACTTCCTACCTCCACATCCAGCCTTTAGACCACCCTTCCATTTCTTTTCTAAGTCTGCAAACACATTAGACTGAACTTCTGAAAATATTAAGAGGTTCTTTGATTCTCTGCTGTGCAAGAAAACCCAGTTCACAGCCTGAGAACTTGATGGGATGGAAACACAACGGTGCGATTTTCTGGTTCCAGTAGTGTCACTGGAGGATCAGCAAGTATTATTAAAACCGTACGACAGAACTTTCACTGGGCATATGCAATATAATGTAAAAACACTCAAAGGATTAACAGCAATCAGCGGATATATCTTTAGCTATGTACACACAGCAACTCTACAAAGAAGGAAGTAGAGATAGGATATGGACCTGCAAGGAAAAAAATACAGTGGAGCCAGAGATAAAATAGTAAGAGAAAGGTTATTCCTGTATTTGTAAAATTTTATACAAATCCTTGTGTTACATGATGGCTTATTTCTGTTGGAGCAGTATGTAGGGATCCCGCAATAAGAGACCAGTCACAAGCTGCTGCGTTTTGTACACACTGATCATGAAAAAAGAGTATGTGCGCTGAAGCTTGCAGTCCAAGAGGTACTTCTTGCAAGTGCATCCACATGGTTGTACTGTCGACATGTGGAAATCCAGTCGTGTGTTAGTCCAAAATAGTTATTTAAACAAAAAACTTCTTTATTCTTTCGATGCTCATTATTGAAATTATTAAAATAGAACACCCTTATTATGAATTTTAACAAGACCCATGCACTCCCTAGCTAGCTTTCCTTCATCACCCTCTTATCTAGAAAGTTTTTCCTAATGACAAGCCTAAATTTTATCAGCTACAAATGAAGCTGGTTCCTTCTTTCCCTATCCCCCAGTGGCCATGGGGAGAGATTTATCACTATCCTCCCTACAATAAACTTTAATATATTGCAAGATTTTTATCATGTCTCTTCTTTAGACACTGCTGTTCCCAGACTAAACAAACAATCCTTTCAACGTTTCCTCCTAGGTTGTTCCTTCTATGCCTCCGATATTTCTAGTGTCTCCTCTCCTGGACTCTCTCCAGTTTGTCCACGTTTTCCTTACAGTGCAGTGCCCAAAACTGGACACTATTCCAGCTGAGGCCTTACCGGTGCCAAGTGGAGTAGAATAATTATCTCCTATGTCTTAGGTTGCAGTCACACATCCTGTTCTGCCTGCAGCTGAGCTGGGTGAAAAGTTTATTTCTTTTCACCCACTCCAGCTGCTTATCACCCCCCCTCAGCTGCAGGCTCTCCCCCTCCCGGGTCAACCAGCGTAACTGCCGTATAATCGCTCCCTAACACAATCTGGGTAAACGATCCAGGTTAGAGTCAATAATTCAAATAACAGGTCTTTTCTAATCATCCCTTTAACAGACCCCGGTAAGGCTGAGGAATAAGCAGCTATGAAGAAGCTGAAAAACCTGAGGTGGGAGGAGATGATGAGCAACGGCGTTATGGACAGCGGCTGTCGCTGCTGGAGTAACTGCAGCCAGAAGAGGACATCTGACATTGCCCTTAGTCAGCCCTTGGTCCACTCTGTGCCCCAGTCCTTCCTGATGCTGCTGCCCAGCCGGCAGGTCCTCTTCTTGCATTTCTCCTCCCAGAGTTCTCATTTAATCATCAGGCTGATTTTATAACATTTCTTCCCCATTATCAATGCCATTCTAAATTCAGATTTTGTCGTCCCAAGTAAGACCACCGCAAACAGAGGTATTTTGTAAGCGCATTCACTGTTCTCACACCCAAGGTGGTTATGAAAATTAGATCTAAGGAAGAAATTTTTCACATGGAGGGTGGTGAAACTCTGGCCCAGGTTGCCCAGAGGAGTGGTAGATGCCCCATCCCTGGCAACATTCCAGGTCAGGTTGGATGGGGCTCTGAGCAACCTGATTGAGTTGAAGATGTCCCTGCCCATCACAGGGGGTTGGACTAGATGGCCTTTGAAGGTCCCTTCCAACCCAAACTATTCTATGAAAAGGAGAAAAAGAACAGCGAGGCCTGACTGAAATGCCCTCCTAGGATGACAGCAATACCTTCACCTACAGGGTCTCATCCACTTCTGCAGCCACCTTAGAGTGACCGTGTTTTGTGCCTGCTCACAGCACTGCACAGAACAAGGCTATAAGGCTTCCTAGTGCCACAGTACAAATTTCTGTGGCTTTCCTCCACTTACTCTGCCTACAGAGAACACCTAGCACGACACCAGGCAGGCTTCTCACGCTGGCAGGAGAAATACAACCAAACAACTTGGAAATACTGTGCTGATTAGACTGGAGATGGACATTTCCTTTTCTTAATCTGTGGCTTCTGCAAAGATATGATGGAGGCCTGAGTTGGCTGCTGATCAGTCTCGCAAATTCTCTGGTTCCCTGCAGAACAGAGTGTTTTGTGCTCTGAGGAATGAAGACTTGGGGAAACAACGATGCTAAGATACTCTTGTCACAGAACAGCACAAGCTGAGGACTAAGGGCATTTCTACACCAACCAGGAGCACCAGACACAGTGAGACCATTCAGGGAAGTGACCTTGAGAGACAGCCTCCCACAGCTGACATTTCCTTCTGCCATTAGACAGTTATACTCGCTTTGGTTTATTGCCTTCATCTCTGGGCATACCTGCATCCCACCCTTTGCTTATCCATGCAGCCCTTCCCTGTCCATCCTCATCCCCTTCTTGCCTACTTTCTATCTCCTTCCATTGAGACTTCCCTCCAACTGCTTCCTTCTCGTTTTCTCAGGCTCCCCTCTGCCACTTCGCCATTCTCCTCTTGGCACCACCCCGATTAACCGCACGCACGCACTGCTCTGCCCGGGCACAGCTGCGATGACTCTGTTCATGCTGCCTATTTTCTCAGGCTCTTTGGAAGTGGAGGGTTAGGTAGTGTGAGCTGATGGCAGGATGAAGTAATAGGAGTAGAGATGAGGTGAAGTTCTTGTTCTGTCTTGAACACAGACTGCCAATCATGCCATAATAGATGGTGGTTCTAGGCAAGGAACAGCTTTTCAGCCCACCAAAATTAGACCATTAAATGGAATTTCCTCTATGGGCTAATCAGGATTTGAACCCATTTCTCTGGAGATAAAAGGCACAGCTCAATCTCCTGATTTGCGAGGTCATCTGGAATACAAATCAACTTTCATGTATTCATTTGAAATGTTTTTATGTAAGGGACTTTTTTTTTTTAATCTGCTTGTTAGTGCCTTGTGCCTAAACTGGAGCTGTGAAGTGACTTTTTCTCACTAGAGGCTAAATAAAGTACTGTACTGTTTTTATAAATGTCCTAAGCTTTGCCAGAAGGCTGGCAATGAAAGAGGCTGGCAGGAGACAGGCACCGTCTCTGTTCTGTATCACGGAAGTAAGCCCAAGGACGGTGGCCAGTGCCTCCCATCCGCGGGAATGTGACCAATTAACGCGCAGATGATGTCATTGGATGGCAAAAGCACTTCCCTCACAGCTCTCCCTGCTCTGCCAGCTCCAACCTTCAGTGTATTTTCCTCAGTCTGGTCCATGTACTGTAATAACTAAGTCAACTGGAAAAAATATTGAAGAAAAGACTGAGGAAAAACAGGGTGTAGGGGCAGCTGGAGCCAGCAAAGAAGGCACACTGAGAGCTATAAAGAAGCTTTGTGCAGCAGCTTCTCTCAACTTCAGGATATTTAGTTCCACAGGAGTTGGAGAAGATGGGTAATAAGCTGGCCTTTATTTTAAGGGATATCCCTTGTAGTGTCAGCTGCATAAAGATCAGTCTTTGGGTATGTGGAAACAGTGCTAACAGTATCTCTCTTTCAGTACCTCCTGCCGCTCACTCCGTTGAATGGCCGTGGTCCAGCTAGAGAGGAAGAAAGCCTTCCATCCCAAAACAGTCATCAGTCTGAAGAAAAAGAGGTGATGAAAAGAGGCTGCGAGTGATGAAGTGAAGTAATAATTTATAGAAAGATACATTACCACAGCACTCAGGTGCCTGCTCAGGAACAGAGCCCAGTACAGCTAATCCTGAATGTGAGGAGCGTGTGCGGGTGCTGCCCCTGCCCCGAAGCGCGCGCCGCGGACCGCCCCGGTGCAGGTGAGGAGAGCGCGTCTCTTGGCCTCACCTGCGCCAACGGCCCTGCGCGCAGGGTCAGGGAGCGCCAGCCTGGGCACGGGATGGGGCTGCTCCGAGACCACGGGAGGGCGAGGGCCAGTGAGGGACGTGGCCAGGCTCAGACGTAGCTACAGCGTCGCCCAGGCAAGGACCCGGGTGAGGACTGGAGCAAAGGCAGCTCCTGAGTGAAGGGTCGACCCCCTGTGGGGCTTCTCCCATGGTCTCACACAGCTCCTTTCCCAGCAGCCTGCTCCCAGGCTGCAGCCACGCCGCATCGGCGCGTGGAGCCCGGAGCGCCGGCAGCCAAACCCTGGGAGCGGGGACGAGGTTTTGCAGAGGCTGTCGGTGCACCCAGGATCTGGACGTACCTATGTAACTACTTATAGAACTGGCCTACAGAGGTGACCGCTCCACAGAAACCATGAGTTGAGACATCGAAATGGCTACCGGGAGTACACACATATTTGCAAATTGGTTTTGTATTATTGCGAATCAATACATGCAATGCTGATTATGCATATATATAGATGCAAATTGGCTCCGTGTTATTGTGAATCAATATATGTAGCGCCGATTATGCATATATACAAATTCCAACTGGTTTTGTATTACTGTGAATCAATATACGTATTGCTGATTACACCTATCCAAGTTTTGACATTTTATAGCTGATGGAGGAGAGCCAAGCTTTGAGGATGGATGGGAAGAAGCAGCAGTCTTACAGGCATCGAGCACAATGTCCCAGGGACCAATGTGTTAAACCGATCAAAAACCAAGTTTAAAATTTTACTTGGAAAGAAATTCAAAATTAAATTGCCTTGAATGTATCACAAGGGAAGGCACTCGAAGTGTTCTGTTGTGCTAGGCAAGCCAGCAAATGTTCACACTTCCTTTTAACCACAGTCACCTGCACACAGTTAACGAACGTTTTTCTACCCTCATCATTTTGCTCCCAAGCCTGTGCTTTTCTGTTCTACCTCCATTACAAAACTGGCTTCAAGTCATGTCTCAAGTCTGATGTGACAGAGACGAAGAGCAAAAAGATGCCAGATTGCTGGTGGGGGCTCTGGCTGACTGGGACATCGCTGGTAGCTGGAATATGCTCAGACTAAGGGAGAGCAAGGGAGCCCAAGTTTTTCAGATGCAATCGGAAGGTTCCAGGGGACTTATCTCTGCCTTGTGAAACACTTTGCAGATCTTCCAGCTGGTAAAATGTAAAGTGGCACTAAGTGAAATAAGCTACTTTATAATTCAGCTATTTAAGTGTCTTCAAGAACCATGTGACCAAATTATAAATTGTTTAATAAAATAAAAGTTCTTCTTGTTCTAGAAGGTTTTTCTTTTTAATGGCTACTTCAGATGTTCAGTTAAATGTATTGTGACTGATGTAATTATCATTTGCCTGTATCTCAAAATTGTCTAATCACGCACAAGTGGGCTATTTCATACGCACAAATACAGTGAAACTGAACTCTTTTCTTGTGGATTTAGTCTTCCATTTCCACTCACCAGAAATACAAAAAATGTGGAGATAAGGGCTAGACATAAGAGTATAAGAGGTAAAACTAGCCTGGAATAAACACAGGCTCAAAAGTCAAAAGTAAGGTTGGGCATAACTTTACTGCAGGAGGAGAGAAGGGCAAAACAAGTGGAGGAAAAAAGGAAAACAAGCAGAACTATCTACTTTTAGAATAGGAGTTTGCTCATGTAATGAAAGGGATTACATCATGTTTGTCTGCAGTAGTGAAGGGCTGAACTCGGTGACCTCCAGTATCCCTTCCAGCTTCTTGGGCACACAGATATCATTTCCCTGAGCACAAAAGAAACACCTGACCCCGCTCCCTTCTGCCACTGAACCAAACAATGCAGGCTGTCTCTGGGCAGGAGAAGCAATTTGTGTAATGACTGCTTTTTTAGAAACGCACTCAGAGTGCTACCCATGCTCCTTAAGCTCTGGATTTAGGCAGAATTTGGGCACCTTAGTTCCAGAGGTGCCAAAGGGAGCACTGCCTAATTCCCGAGGAGCCCTTCTGCTCGGCTTGAAAGCCTGGTTGGTCTCCCATCTAAGCTCTTCTGCAACCTAGATTTAGGCCAAATCCTACAAATCACTTGAAAGATGACCGAAAGGTCGTACTCAGAAGATGCTGACAAATGCTAACAGAAACACAGTGATGAAGGTGAAATCTCCTCCCACCTTTTTCACAGCAATTTGGACACACGCTCAGGAAGCAAGAAGAGTGCCCTGTAGGCTCTGCTCAGCCTAATGCCTCTGATCCACTGATCGTTCCTTAAAAAAGAGTGAACCTGGCTCAGTTTGAGGTTCCTCCAGGGCAAAGAGCCCAAAGGACAGCAGTTCGCATGGGCAGCCCTGAGGCAAGGGCTGGAGCTTCAGGGAGGGGAGCGAACTCATATGCAGCATTTAGCACTGGCTACATCCCACCAACTCTTCCCTCACCGAGGAAAGCAGACTGGCTTTTTGGCTCACTTTCTGCATTTGAAGCCTAAATGTCTAATCTAGGTGACCTGGCTTCAGGAGGAGTCAGTTCCATAGTTTCAGCTTTTGCCATGACCAATGGGGACCTAAATTAGGTGGGTTTTTTTTCCTGAGCTCAGTTCCTTAACCCAACTTCCCTGGTATAAGGGGACTGTTGCAACTAGCAGCACTGTGACTAACTAGGTAACAGCAGTTTCAGGTTGTGCTGCACAGATTTTACCACTGTTTCAAAATGCCACTGAGCTTTGCAGTGCATCGCTTCTCCCTGCAGGCTGAAGGAACAGCATCCACCAGCCCAATCTACCGGCTATGTCTGTCAGCAGTGTCAATTCACCACAAATACTGTTTCCTCCGTTGTGGATGCCATCTCTGTCTTTCCTTAAGGACGCAATAATCACACTGTGTTGCCTATTCCTCGGAGTAGCTGGTATTCAGCAGAATACAATATTCCTTCTTTGGTATTTTATATTGCTACTTTTGTATTGCCATTTTGGGAAGAAATGGGTGTACGGGCTGCCTGCAGAAACTCAGCAAGAGCTGTCGTTCCTGCCGAGTTCCTGCGGGCAATGAGGAACAAGCAGGCTCCGGAGCCTCTCTCTCTTGCAGAGGCAAGATCCAGCCCAACAGCTCCTGCCGCGCGTGTTTCTGCACCCCAGCATCCCCCGACTTCGAGCACTCCGGCTGCTAACGCAAGGTGGATTCAGAGGTGCTCATTTAGGTTTTCTCCCGTTTCTTTTTCCACCCTGACTTTCAACTCCGTCAGCACAGACAGGTGCAGACAGATGTGAGCTCTCCCTGCCCGTGCTCCAAGCCAGCCGGACTCGTGCCAGCCCCTGTCTAGGAGCCACAGAGCTATATTAGCGTGGCTCCGTGCCCAAGCTAACATGCCTGCTGAGAAGGCATGGGCAGAAGTAGCTTGTGTCTGTCTGCACAGAGCCTAACAGGCCTGCCCCGGAAAGCTGAGGACCAGCTACCTCTCTTAATATCAGACAAATTTTTCTTAAATACGGATAGAGGAATGAAAGCAAAGGACTCTGATAATTTCAGGAAAGGCCCCGTTATCTTTTTTGGAAACTGCCATGGATCAATCCAGCAGAGACCCAGGGAAAAGAACAGACAAAGCCAAGATGCTGTGGAGCTGGCCGCCTCCTTACCTCTGCTCTGGCCCTCCCAGTCCAGACTGCCCATGTTTACCTCCCCTTCCTTGAGGGAAATGGAGCATCATGTGCACTTTCCTGATGTAATTTTGGCCCGCAGCTACTGCTTGAAAGCTTTGTGGTGGTCTGACATTAAAAAATTATAAATCTGTTAAAAAAGGTAACACTTTTCTAGAACACAGTCACACATTATATCCTATTTTGATAGAAAGAAAACTGTACCAGCATCCTTCAGCACATATGTAGGGATGTCAAAGAAAAAGAATAATTTTCGGAAGAAATTCCTGGCTGCTAATAAAAAGTTTACTATCAGATCCTTTGTCTATCAATATAGTGACTCAAGGCTGTTTCTGTTGCAGTATATAAATGCATCCAGTGTTTCTTTGTGCAATAGCTGCTTGGCTAAGACATAACTTCCAACGTTTGTGACCAGGTGGAAAATGTGCAGCAAAAAAGTCCAGTGCCAATGTACCCAGTTTTCTCAGAAAGAAAAGGAGAATTACGAAGGGGTCTAGTTCTTTATTTAGGCTACTTTCAGATATAAAGTTTCTGACTGAATTTATATGTGGTAATCAAGGGTCTGCAGCCAAATCTACTTCCCTATTCTAAAACTCCCACGAGCTTCACGTCCAAAAACCATCTCTCCCTTTTTTTTTTGGTTCTCCTTCTCTCTAACCATTATAATTCAATAGCAGCATTTGGTGGAATGGGAATGACAGACAATTCTCATAAATTAAATAGACTTCATGGAGATCTTAGGGCTATTTTGAAAAGCAGTATGTTAGCCTGAGCTCTGTCCATGTCTGATAGATATTCAAAGCTTCAGTGATGTTTTGTTAATCAAGGAGCCTTTCTATTGCAATCTGTCTCTATACAAGCCTGTAGAGAAGTTAATATGAATAAAAAGAAATAGCTGAAATCTTCAAGTCCTTGAAAAAAATCAAGAGTAGAAATTGCAGTTGCTGGATGTTTTCTTTCTGTATCTGAATGGGTCAGCATAGAAGTAGGAGCACCTGGAACAAAACGGGTCACTAGATCATTGTGATTCCAGAGGCTGCAGCTATCATCCTGTTGCGTATCCTTGGGAAAGTCCATACTGAAAAGACTGCACTGTGCTGAGATGCTTGAAAAATTATTTGGGTTGTGGCATGCAACAAACATCTATTCATTAAAGTCTTGCAATTGTGACCCAGCCCTTCATCTTGCACAAGATCTATAAAAAAGGCTGAGTGACTATAAATGTGTCCCTTGAAGCAAATTATGGAAGACATTATAGGAAGACTGGTTTCTAGCCAGCTTTTCCAGCTTAATGAATTCCTTTCAAGGATGTCTGAAAGCTCCATTGAGACCAATGGTGAGTATCCTTGGACTCCTCTAGGAAGACTTTATAAGGGGTCCCGACTATTGTATTCTTGTTTTTCTTCTATTTTCAGAGAGCAGTTAGAAAATAATTTGAAATGGTAATGCTACAGTTCAAGCACTTTTCGCTGTGAGAACAGACCTAACTGATCCATGAAGAGTCAGCAAAAGGCTCTTGGACAAATTCCGTTTTATCATGATAACAATCAGCATGCACGTGTGCTGCCCATTCTGGAAGAGATTAAAAAATATATTCCTCCATCTTCTACATGAAAACCCCATTTATTTCATTAATGATAGATCTGGACTTTCAGTGTGTTCCTACAGACATCAGCTATCCATAGATACGGAGTAAGAATACTAAGAGTCAAGGAAGACATTGCCCAGCTCAAATACCTGTAGGTACCTTATATTCATGATACCTCTTGCAGCAAAAGGACTTTCATCTACACATTTACTACGCTATCAACTGACTTCACACATTTTCCATTTCTCAATTAACAGAGAAAGATAATGATCTGTAACACTTCTCTTGAGAGAGAAACACTACTCTAGAATGGTTTGCTCTTTCAGAAACCATTGCTTCAATCACTCCTGCCCAAGATGTTGGGATGAGTGGAGAAAGTGAGGGAGAGAATTATGAACTATATGGAGAGAACCTACTAAGGGCAATGAATGGGAAAAAGAAGGATGTTTCATCTGGGAAGGAAAAGGCATGGGGCAGTGGGGTAAAAGAAAGAGGACAGTGTATAATACCAGACAGAAAGGATGGGAGATGAATGAATGAAATAAAAAAAAAGAAAAGAGAATGAAGTTTCAGCTCAAAAGTTCATCACAGGTTCTCTATTTGTGTGTCTTCCCATCCAGTTGTACTAGAATATCCTGATACTTGGCTTTTTGCTTAGGTACTAGGGCAAGTCACAAGGCACAAGAGTTAGCAAAGTATTATACACCAGCACATGCCAGACCAACTGTATACATGCTGCTGGACCTTGTCAGATTAATTCCTGCAACTGCTGTTGGTACGCTTCTTTGTAAAGTGCTACATAAATGCTAACTGTTGTTATTATCCAAACAGACAAACATACAAAAATAGGTGTTGTCACACGTAGCAGAAATTACACACACATACTAGAATACTTGCCATTAGATGCAACAAATAACCGTCCAGGTCTACAGGCTGACTTTCAATGGGGTTTGCCAGCTTGAGGTGCTTTTGTCTTTATCAGCAAGGCCTCACACGTTATGTGTTTGTATAGAAAGGATGTGCACATCGGGAGTATCTTGCTACAGTCTACATTCATGGGCAACATGTGAGAACCAGTCCTTCAACCAGTTTGGAAAGCTGAGCCATAGACTCTAAGCATTTCCCTATTTTATTGTTCTTCAGACTACAGACAGAGTAAAATTAATTCCCCATGTAATGCCATTGAACTCTAGTATATTAACTGAGGGACTGCATTTATTTAAGCCTGTACCAATATTTATGAGATGAATTTAGGCCCAGAATATGTTGGCTGATGGCCCTTTATTGGGAGATGAACTGGATTGCTTTATTGGGAAGACTCCCCAGCCACTGGGAGTGACAGTGGGGAGTGGGGAGGAGGAAAGAGAAGAACAGGGCAGAACACAGTGTTGAGACCGCAATAATTAATGCTTAGTGAGGCAGAAAAGGAGACAGACTCACAGGACGGCAATTCTAGCATTTTAATTCACATGTTGTGGAGTTTCAAAGTCAAATCAATGACCTGAACGCAGCTTTATCTACACAGAGCTGTACCACAAGGAGTTTGTACACTTCCCATCATGTAAAAAACCACCACAGCTAGCGTTAAATTGTCCTGCCAGAGCAACAGAAGTCCTGCCATAGACTGCAGTAGAAGCAGGAACGATATTGGTGGGACAATCTTTTAAACCTTACTCATTTTAGATTTTAGAAATACACATGACTTTGGTATCACAGCAGCAGAGGCCTTCATAGCTGAGAATAAGAGACACTTCATTTCAATAGAGGGCTGATGATTTGGGTATATTTGAAAGCAATTAGAGATAATAGAGCTAGAAAGAAGCTGGAAAAGATTACAAAGAAAGAGAGGGAGCGTGAAGTTCCTCATCACAGGAACTAATATAAGAAAGATGTAGATCCTTCCAATGTTTTGTGTACCCTGGAGATGAATTTTCAATTTCTTTTTCCAAATTATTTAGAAGTTCCTAAGGCTGAAGAATATAGCTTTTGCAAGACACAGATTTTCCACAATGCTTTAATACAGAGGTAAAAATGTATGTCCATAGCCTTAAATAAAGTGGGTCATGATGCACAAAAATGTATGTGCCCTTTGAAACACTCTTCAAGATTCAGTAATCTTCAAAGATTCAAGATCAAAGATCAAGATTCAGTAATGGTTTCTTCAGCTTTCTACAGGGGAAGCAGTTCAGAAGCAATGTGGCAGTCTCATGGAAATTATGACATGGAAATTACTGCTGAATTCAAGGTAAAAATTAATAACAGAGTCAGTGTAGGATCAATTTAGCTTCTTTAGTTCAGTTCCATATCATAGAATCATTAAGGTTGGAAAAGACCTTTAAGATCATCAAGTCCAACCTTAACCCAACACCACCATGCCCACTAAACCATGTCCCGAATATACTACTTATTTGAAAATACTATCAAATTTTAGTTTGTCACGTTTATTTTTGTGAAACACAACATCCCTATGTATTCTGCTAACTCATGTAGAAGTTGTGTCTCAAAGACTTACACCTCTTCTTTGCAATTAGACACAATTATCTGTAATGGAATTACAGAATGGATTACACAACAAGCAGAGAGGGACCTTTGGGACCACCAGCCTGTGGACTGCAGAGAAGTTTTGACCAATGTGCCCATACAACACCAAGGTTCTGATCGCTGCTTTGAATACCTCTTCTAGATATAATTCATATTTTTAGTGATATACTGTCAACTCTGATAATTTGGAACTCCATTTAAATATTGTGCCTCCTTCAAATCTAAGCTGTTGCTGTTGGGAGCTTGTTTTTCCAAAACCAACAGCCAAGTATGTTTGGTCTGTACATCAAAACTCGCACTTGGTACATTTTGGGCTCCTTAAGTCAACCCAACCGTTTTCAATGTTATTATATCTATATATTTGCATTTGCTTGGTTGGTTTGCCCCTTGGTTGCTGGATTGGTAGGGGTGGGGTATCCATAGTTTCTTGTTGGACCTTTACGAAAGGCAGATCACCTTCTGAGACTGGAAGTCAGAACGTTCCTGGTTTTGCAGGTGTTAAGCACAGACATTCCAGGGGACTAAGGAGCACTGCAAAACTTTTCCTCTGTGTTAGTACAAGCAAGCACTACGAGCCTTCCAACATCAAGTGGTACGGTTACGCATCAGTATGATCCCCTCCAGCCCAGTCAGGCTGGGGCTGAACCCTGAGATGCTGTGTAACGATGTAAATAGAAAAATGTGCATGTCTGAAAAGAGAATTATCACTGCTGGTATAATGACTACCATGCTTCCCTGGAAAATGCAACACATTGTGGTACTTTGTTCAGGCGCTTTTTTTCAAGCCACTATTGCCAGCTCCAAATGTTCAAGAACCACAGTTTGACCCTCAAAATCATAAGCCTGTCTGTTAAATGATAAATACGGAGCTCTTTTACTTTGCTTTCTGTTTTTTGAGCCGTTAGGGTGCACCCGGGTCACATTTGCAAGCTTTATACTCTATCCATTAGGACTAGAAACTTCCTTTAAATTAAAGAAAGAGGAAAGCTGGGTTTCTAACCTCATTACACAACTCTGGTAGCTGGAGTGTAAGTGAAACATCAAACATCACAAGACTTGTGATAAAATCATGAGTGCTGACAACATCAATTTAGAGTAGGAGGTGGGATAGCAGGGGAAACTCAGGGCAAATGGATTTACTTTTTATCTTAATGTTTTTACAGGCTGTCTACTTTTATCTTTATTCAGAAGTTTTCAGTGGCAGTTCTTTCTTCATGTATCTGTGCATGACATTAAAAGGTCACTTCTGCATTAATACCCGATGCCATTTGCTAACTGCATCTTCCTATCAGAGATAACACGAAAAGGTAGGTGTACCGATGGTACACCTGGTGCTAATATCACGGCAAAGAGGTATCATAGAAGTACAGGTCATAAGTGCATAGCTGAAATGGTATTGAGAGGGATTCCAGTCCCCTGTGGTGTGTGTGAAGAATACAGGATGTTTCTCCCGGCTATGATTTTTGCTGCCCGAGTGAAGAACATTGTACTGAGAATTTACCAGTAAAGCTCCACATTCTTTGTGAAACAGGGGATTACAAGGCATTGCTTGCTATATCTTTTATACCTCAAAATTATCTCAATGAAGAATAACACGGAAACAAAAATCTACATATAGTTAAACCTTTCACTAGAATAAATCAGCTGTAATTAAGGCAAGTAATTAACAGATTGCTATGATTATAGATCAACAGACTGGCCAGATCAAGAACTCAGGTCAGTCTTAAGTAATGCCAAAATGGAAGCAGTGACAAAGTGGCCAGCTGTCCCCCCACTATTAGGGTTAGTTTCCAAACCGTGCTTTTGCTGTTTGAAATCCTCCAGTTAGAGGGAATTGTGTACTCACCAGCCCACTCAACCATAGCCAAAGGGTTGTTGTTGGTAGCCTTCTTGGTCACCCACCTGCTGTCATTGGTCTGATCTGTCACCGATATGAAAAATGCCAGGGCCGCGCAGTGGCCAGCTAGGAGACAGCCCCAGCGCAATGAATACTCCTGCTCTGTCACGGTAATCCTGTGATTTAAAGCAGGAGTTAAGCCTGGTCCAAATGGCCAGTTCGTTTCAGCTACTTTGCAGAGCTCCGGTGGTACAAGCAGAGCGTGCAAGTGAATTTCATGGTGACAAGCCAAAGTTTTTTAAATGATGCAATGCTGATACTATATATCTTCCACTCATTAAACAGGCTCCAGTCCCATCTGGGTGGGACCGAGTTCTTTAGCTCATGTTCACGGGTGATTACGCTGCTAACTGGAAGGAGAGACACAAGCCCTCTGTGAACCCAGCGGAGGTGCGGAGGGTCTGTGACGTGTCCCTTCGCACGGCAGAAGCGATCCACCCAGGCAGTCCCAGCAGGAGCGGACCTGCTCCTCAGGCTGCGCCAGCGCGCCCGCGCTCGAGGCAGCAGGGCTCTCCAGCCCCGCTGCGAGGTGCGTTTCTGCCCACCCTTGCAGCCACAGCGTTGGCACTGCCCTGGTGAAGCTGTAGCTCTGCACTCTGAGCTAGTATCAGCACTGGGACAGGAGAGGAAGGCAGAGATTAATGTGGGGGAGGATGTCCCTTAAACCTTCCCCTCCCTGTATCAAAAGTGTAGATTGAACAGGGAATTTTCCCCACATAAATGATATTAAGCCAGAGTTATGTAAAGAAATCAGAATATTACAGTTATCCCCCCCCCCAAATGTTACAAACTCAGGAAATTCAACAGGTACATATGCACAATCTTGCAGTACAGAAATGCGGAATTCAGAAATCCAAATAACCGCAAGTTTGCTCCGACATGATACATAACCATGTGTAATTCGCAACATGACAGATTTTTACAGTTCATAGTTTGAATTTAGTAGAAAAATATTTTTTAAAGAGAAATGATTTTTAAAAACATGTTTCAGTACTTTTTTGTTGTATATATTGCTACAGGAACAGGGTTTGACCCTTTCACTCTCATGCAGGTGATCTGGCGTTCGGTCGAATTTGATAGATTCCACCTTTCTGTAAAACTCTACTACAGAGGTCAAAGAAGGAAATGCATTGTCATCTCTGCCTGCTCTCTTGGGGGAGCGTTGAGGTTAGCCTTCTGGATTTAAAATCTTACCACAGAGACAGAAAACACGATCGGCTAACCACAATGACTTGACTCAAAGAATTAGCAACACTGACATAATGTAGGCATTCCTGAAAATCTAAAGTCAGAGTTCTGTCTACTTTTTAAAATAAATAGCAATCAAAAAATCTAGGGCAATACAACTCCATAGGCATCTCAGAATTTTATTTCAGCCAACATCAATCTTCCTTCTTTTCAGACAAGCTAAATTATACCAGTAAATCAGCAATGCTGGATCAGTCAAACGAGCTGAATGCAAAAGCCGAGGGAACAGACCAAATTTGTACTGTGTATATGAATTACTGAGATAAAGAAAAACTGCTCATAAAGTTAAATCTTAAATAAACATGAACCCTTAGTAAGAGTACACAGGGAAAAGGAAAGACTACAGTCTAAAACTTCTGAGAGGCCTCTGATTAACTGTACGGTGCAGTGGGACATGGACTTGGGTTAATCTGTACTTCAGAGGCTGCAGCTCATGTAGCCAGAGCTTTAAAGGAGCTAAGTCAGACTTAGTAAGAGGAGGCACGGAGTGCCGGGGCTAACCACCCAGGAGCAATCCCAGTTTGATGGATTCTGTAGCTGATGCTGCTGGAACACCACGGTTAGGGGCAGATGAGCTAGCTTGTCCAAAGCATCGGCATAAACCAGGCCACTGCAGCATGGGCACTCCTGGGACTCCTGCTCAGTACCCTTACGGATGTCATTGCAGAGGCTGAAGAAGTGCCATCCCTGCCTTTCTGGTGGAGGACCCTTCCTGCAGAGATGGCAGATGCAAACGTGTGCTAGTTGCTGAGTCACTGATGCGGCTATTAAACTTCCCTGTTACTTTAAACTGATTTCTGTTAAAGATACCAGCCTGGGAGCTGCTGAGCTTCAGGAGCAGTATGTGTTTGTTTCTGCTGATCATAATATTGTTTCAGTGAAAACTGAGTAATGGAAGTTATGTAATGTTAATGGAAGTTACGGAAGTAATGGAGTAATGGAAGCTCCAGCAGCTGAGGAACCAACCTATGGAAATGCTAACTGCATTACGGGGTCCTTATATCAAACTCTGTGCAACTCCAGAGGTTTAGGTGCTCTTTTCACCAAGGCCAAGGACCTCTTGTCTTACCTCAGCCACGTCTCTTCCACACGGACCCCGACATCTGCAGTTCCCAAATCACAAGGGACGCAGGTTTTGAATGCTCCACGACAACCCTCCTCAAGCTTGCCACATCGGTAGGACTAGAATGTCACTGCTTTGTAGGTACCCTGGAATAACCTTTAGTCAAAGCAAATACTAGAGAAACTGTAATAAAAGATTAGACACATACATATAGATGGTGCGATCCAGTAAGAAGATAATGATTTTCTCCTCCTGTAATTGCAGATCAGCTCCAGAAGGCCTGTCGCTGCTTCATCCAGCGGGCAAGCTGTGAACTGTTTGTGGCTAGGATCCACCATCCCCACACAATGATTTTGATTGAGGTTTTCTCAAGCAGTGCCCAGAGATGAAAAACTGAACCTCCCGTAATGCAGAGCTCATAGCAGATCTCCCTCTGCTCTGCTCCTACTGAGCAAGGGACATCTGAACTTGTCTGTGGAAAGCTGCTCAAAAGGAAGGTAGAAAGGGGGTAAGAAGGACTTGAGATTACCCATCCTTTCTCTTGGGATTTGTTTGATTTCCTTTCACAACATGATACAGTAGAGGTGGAACAGGTCTATTAGATCAGTGAGTGTATCTTACTTGAAGAGCAGGATTAATATCTTCCCACAGCCATCCACAATGAAGAATGCTCCAGTTGCCAAAATAATTCTGTGCTGAATAGCGAAATCCACAGGTGGGAAGCAACTCTCAGTGAATTCGCTTTCTGGGGTGCTTAATAACTGCACATATTTAACATCAGCACCATTCTCTCAAACTAGAGCATTTTTTCTGTGGTGCCCTCCTGCCTGTTGGCCAAAGGGATCAGAATCCCGAGTTTTGTCCCTAAAGGCTGGATCCACACTACCAACTGGTGGGTTGATCCTTGCCAAGGCATTTTTGGAGGAATTATAAAAATCCCTCTTAGGGAAGGGAATTATATGTGGTACTTAGGCAAAACAGGCATTCCATTTATAAATATAATTACTTTTGCTATTCCATCAAGAAAAGAATTTAGTAGTGAGGGATACAACAGAGAAAATTATTTATGTGTTGACACAATATAAATAGAAAACAGATCTGGCTGAAACTAAGTGGGAAATGAAAAACATGAGAAAATATGTAACTGAGATTACCAATTGGGGGGATAACTTATGACCACTCTAGTGCATTCTTTCCAATGGAAGGACAGTCCCTCATTTTGCTTTATGTTTAGATTGTAATTATGTGTGCACTTATTTAATACGCGCATTTATGGGCAAATTCTCTTCCTTTGACTGATGACCTTGAACATGGAAAAGCAGGGACTTTTCTGCAGTGCAAAGTAGGGAACAGGATGTGGCTTGCACATAGTCCCTCTGCTTTAGCGTGCAGTAGCGCAGGTTAGGGAAGAAGGACTGAGTATGCCATTCACACTCGCATACAGTGACTGGGAGCAATATTATCACCTAAGGAATGATTTTGACCCCATCCCTCGTATGGGGGGGTCATACTCCTTTTACTGAGGCTGCTTGTCTGGGTATGTCCATTACCGCATGTCTTCTGCATTAGATTTGTGAAGCATATTTTTATCTAGCATCTTCATTCTTAATATTAACTATTTATCACATATGGTGCACTAGATTTTTATAAAGCTGTAGGATACCATGGTGATTAACACCATATGAGAACCTAAATAGAAGGGAACAGGATAACAGAAATGCCCTCCCAGCAGATACAGGGCTTTTGCTTGCTTTTAGGGAAAGTATCTCGGCTGCATGATTTTACTCTGTACATAAGAATTACAGGAGTTCCATAACAGAAGCCTGTACTGTACTTGACAATGTTGTTGAGAGAACAAAAAACCTCACGTTTAATTTCTCTCTAGCCTTAGTTAGGATTTCCAAATCAATTATGTAGGAAGAGATTGATTATTCTAGCTCTTTTGATCATACAGATTTATTACTTTGATTTAAGGCAGGAAAAAAAAGTGTAAGAACCACAAGTATACCCTTGTGTTTATATATGTACATATATATCGCCCCGTATTTCTGGTAGGAAAAGGTCCCAACTTGAAACAGCCTTGCAAATTTGTCCTGTCAATATCGCAGTCCACACACAAAATCCACTCACTGAATCAATATGGTAGTGAGAAACTAATCACATTCTACTTACCCATCCAAACACTGCGAAAGCCTGGAGACACTGCGAGGCTGCTTCGAATGAACGCACTGCGCAGGGCACACGGCGTGTCTGCAGCCCTTCTTTTCAAACAGCTCTCCATCCTCACCCACCTGCATTCGGGCTGCCGCTGGGAGAGCTGTTCCCTCGGCGTTACTGGATCTGAAGCAAGGACTTTTCTGAAAGTGTGGCAGGCCAGCAAAAGAGGGGATTGTCTGTGGGCACCAACACATACAAAGCAGCCAGCGTGGGGGCTACTGGAAAGTCAAGGTGAAACCCATGTGGTACCAAGGGACTGAGCCTGCAGTTTTGGCTCCTGCCAGGCTCCCATGGGAGACAGGCGGAGGGGCCGTGGGGGTGCCAAACAAACAGCTGGCTGCAGGCTGGGCATCCCCGGGTGCCCTCTGATCCCCCAGGCCCTGGGCTGCGGGGAGTGCCAGGAGGGCTACAAGGAGCACGGCGAGAGGAGCACTAGCAGCTCCCCATGCATCTTCCCCCAGGCAGCGCAGTAGAGGTTAAATAAAAAAATGCATCAGGGAAAAGGCCGTTTCTGCAAAACTGGTCACTAGCAAAGAAAGGCAGCCAGGCCCCCAGGGACGCTCTCCTCGCCTAAGGATGAAATGGGATTACGATGGTAATGTTTGCTGCACTGTAATTAAGATGGTGTCAGGACTTTCATTAAAAAGTGTGTTTTTGTTGAGGGGCTACAGCTTGGAGAAAATTTTTGCTTGAGGCTGAAATATAACCTTGTTCTCAGCCAGAAAACACACGCGCAGTCTTTATTCTACATGTAATTTAGAACCTCAGTATAGTCTTGACTGGGGAGGCTCTACTACGGTTTCCATATGGGTATGTAGCTAATTGGTTTAAAACATTAGTTATCAAGGAAGTAAAGGACTGAATTCTGCCTGGACCTCAGGCAGGTGACATGTCCCCATTAATTGTCTGCAATTAACTTCAAAAACCAAAGGCCAAATTCTGCTCTTCTTACTCAGACACGTAGTTTTATCAAAGTAAACAGCTGGACATAGGATTGGGCTCCTAGTGTTTACCTGACCGCAACCCAAGGCACCTGCCTCTCACACGTTATAACCCCTTTAAAAGTGAGGCCACCCAGTCTGGGACAGAGATTATTTCCTTGCAAAACCGGCAATATATGACAAGGTTATTTCTACTAATAGTATCTAAATTCCTATTATCATAGCACCCAAGATCTCATATAAGGAACCAGGACCCCCATGCACTAGGTGCTGTACAAAACACAGAATAAAAACATAGCCCTACTCAAAAGTATGACTGAATGCACATAGACAAATTCTTTCCCCCGTTTTATGGCCAGGTTTGTATTATTTCTCTTAAGTAATCTGAGTGTAACGCACCACTCCCGCAAACGGCAAACACTGCGCAGACATTTATTTAACTTTCTGCATGATAAAATCCTAACTTTGCACCAGTCTATTGTCTTTCCCTAGAGGAGCACACAAAGGGGTCGGCTACTGCCTTGTGTGCTTGCTACTGGCTGTGGGGTTTTTCCTGCCTCGCACATATCTGCAGTGCAGCCAGCATTTAGCATGTTCTGGTTTCAGATACTAATTTGATTTTCCTCAAACTATTGGCATTCTACCTTTCTGAAGAAAAGGATTATGCAACTAATAATATGTCGTAAAAGATTACTTCTCTGCTTCCCACTGCCACACGTATGTCAAAACTAAAACTCAGAATATTGTATTTTATAAAATTAGTTTCATAAAGCTGTAAACAAGACATGAATTGCAACGAATTAGGCAAGTCACAAAGAATGGAACTTCTTAAGTAACTTGCGGATGCTTTATGTGACTTCACATGGATGCCAACAAAATACAACATAACATAGCATAGTCCATTGTTCCTTATAAGAACAAATTATGTAAATTGGAAGTCTAGGAAGAATTTCAGCATTTCTGCAAATGCTTAAACACAGAACAAACTTTATTCTGGAGGTACTTGTCTTCAGTGGACTACTTATGCATTTAATTACTTATCTGCCTAATTTAGCATCCCCAGGATCATGGCCTTGGTATAGAATAATGTAATGAATGTCAATATAGTGAAAAATACTTAAAAAAAAAAAAAAAGAAAAAAGTAAACAAGTGATGCTCTTATTAAGTGCAAACATGTGCACAATTAACATTCCTAATAGACAAAGCTTTTCCACACAGGAAGGTATTATTAATAATACTGCCAGAGTCAGGCAAGTGCAATTCCTCATGTGGACAAACTCACTCCAATATGAGTACCTTTTTTGATTTAATTTAAATGAATTAAAGAAGTTAAGAGTTAATCTGAAAAAAAGCCAGATGATGCCAGAATGAGTGAGTCTGCACGAGGGTTATACTATAACCACTAGTTTTCAATTCACACTTTGGCGTGCACAAAAAGAACATTTTCTTACAAAGATAAAAGCTTCCACGTGTAACAACTCGATATATAGACAAGCCCTAGGGGCTTGCATCTTGAGCACTTAGCGTTTCTTGGCCCTGTCTTAATGGATAAAAAAGGTGTGTTTCTCAGTCACATTAGCCCAGTCAAAGTAGCTTAGTATGATGAAAAGGCCTTAGGCTTTGGCGAGACTAAGGTGTAAAGGTGTGAGGTTAGCACATACATCACAGTGTGGGCAAGGCTGCCTTTAACACATACTAAACTAATCAAGTTAAAGCAGGCAGGGGATGGGCAGCCTAGACTGTATTAGCCCATGTTCATAGTTTGTGTGGGGAGTGGCTATTGCAGAATACTGTCAGGATATTTCACAGCGAGGAGCAGGTGAGAAAAGAAGATCCAGAATGAAATGTTTTTCCTCATAGACCCTGAACTATACTGTCTCCCAAGAGAGCAATTAGGTGGATTTTAATGGGACTGGACCTCCACACATTGTTCCAGAGCACCTGACAACTGAATTCTCCAGCTGCCTGGGAATGCTGCTCAGGAGGAGAAGTGAGGCTTATCCCTCACCATCTGCAGCAACAAGCATCTCACCAAACTGCTGGGAAAGTCACCATCGCTCAAGGGTATGTCATACCCACTATCCAGGCTGTGCGGTTGCCTAAAGTAAGACAGATCTACAAGATGACAAGTAAGCAAAACTGATGAAAAGAAGAAACAAACATTTCAAGTTTAAAACTAGACTTCTACAACACGTTCGTTAGAATATGACAATTAACATATGCTAACTTTTTTTTTAGTCCAGCCAAGTTTGGTACAAATAAACTAGGAGTCATGTATTTGTATGATGTAATCCTGATTTTGCCACTTGATTTAGGCTTTGTCTAGAACTTTTAAATTATCTTGGGGTTGCTTTTTTCTAATACTGAATAAAACCCCAGTTATATGGCTATTTCTGAACTACTTGGCTGAATAGTAATGCAGATGTAAAAAACTTCCATGGGCAGTTGATGTGGTTACTACCCTCAACTGCCCACTGCACCTTTTTCCTGCCATTTGCTACTCTTGCAAGCAAGGGTAGCCAGATGGGATGTGCACCGGCACCAGGATCTCCCCAGTTTTCAGAGCAGCATATTGAAATAAGCAGATGTCCACTACACTGAGTTATCAATTTAGCACAGGTGAGAGTGGTTCAATATACTGAACATTTAAAATGTCAGCACATTGCTGATGTACCTTAAATGAAGCCCTTGTGATAATTTGGTGAACTTTTCTGCAATGGAAACACAATGGAAACATGTGCGTAGAGAACAAAAATGAAACTTTTTATTTAATATAGAGTAGTGAACAATCATTAAACTGGCAGAGTTCTGAACTAATGTCATAAAAGAGAAAGTATCTGGATCCCATTCCTGATAGAATCTGGAATACTTTCTCATTATTTCTGCTACATACACAGCTTTAGTTGTGTAATGGTACATACCAGTTGTCATTTTCCTTTAATTATTTCTGTAACAGGATCATTTTCCTTAACCAGCTGATTTAAGACAGTGTCCTGTCTTCAACTTGTTCTACTATGAAAGTATCACTCTGTCAGTAAGCACATTGGGACAACTTAAAAAGATCTTTTGGAGTTAAAACCGTTAGCATGCCTTATTTAATCAGTACTGCAAGGGTCTCACTTATATTTCAGAAACAATTCTAAAACCACAGAAATGTTTATCTTAAGGAAGGTTAGAATGTAAAAATCTAGTTGAGAATTTAAAAGCTGCCTGCCCTTGAAAGTTAAAAATAAATCAGGTGTGTGTCAGTTCACCTGACTTAGTTCACAATGAACTGGAAGATCTCTTAACATTCAGTAAAGCATTTAATATTACGTCTTCGCCATAAAAATGTGTGCTTTCCAGACAGAGGTAACTTACAATAGGTGGCTAGTGTGGGATAGGTATAAATGTAAAAACGTTCTTGGCAGAGCTGTTCAAATGTCCTGAATCAACAAAGCACTCCTACACTGGATTTATAGTTGGTGACACAACTTCTCCTAGCTTCTCCCGCTGCCTTCACCGTGTGATAAATAACGCTAGCAAATACAGAGTTTCCTACAATTCCACCTCCGCTTTAGGTTCCTGCTCACAAGTCTCTCTCAGTCCTAACATAGCTCTTCACACCTTTGATTGCCACAGCAATGGCCGCAGTAGTTCACAGAACAGGCCTGCCTAGCTTTGTTCCGACACGTAACGAGGTAAGGCGCAGCAGTGTAACTAATGGGCGTAAGTCCCGTAATGCGCGCTTATCCTAGACCATGCTACACCAAAGGTGACTTCGTCCTGCCTCTGCTCAGATTTTATATTGTGATAGCTACATATAAATACAGTCAATACAAAAAACAATGGAGAAAAAACTTAAACACAAACATCTGCTTTTGCGTCAGAGATGCAAAGCCCAAAGCTCAACCACTAACAGGTGATCTCAAGGTGTTAAACAATGTTTACACGGGGAGGACTGGATGAACCATGTGTGGACAAGTGATTGTAGTGATTTCACTGAACGTGCTTCTGCTGTGGGATGTGACAGTTATTCCCCACACACCTAGCAGTTGATCTGAGCCTACAGCGTGCTCACGTGTCTCAGCTCAAATCAATTTGCACATGCATAGTAGCTCTGACACATCCTAGACTCACCCAAGCCACGGCGCATGCGCAGTAGATCCGCACATGCAGTCAGTGTTTCAGGAGATGGCCATTTTTTTTTAGCAGACCAGATGGCAACCTGGCAGCGCTAGCAAATGCCACACCAGTGATCCCACTGTGCAGAGGCTGTGGCCTTTTACTTCCCTCTCCCTCTCCTTCCCTGCTTTTTTTCTCTGTACTCCACCCAAGCCTGGGCCTGTAGCATATTAAATGTTTTCAGTTAAATTATGATAACTTGTCTGGGTTAACAAAATTCAAAGGCACTTTCTTCTGTGTTAGACAACATCTAAACTGACTAAGTTCCCATATTTGATGTCACACAAGCAGTATACGTATGTTGTCATTTGCAGACTTCATAGCACAAGCATTTAGCTCACTATCTTTTTTGATTTGGCAGAAATGAGTACATTTTCAGTAATAGGGCTAAGAAAGTCATGCCAACAATCCAGCTGTTGTCCTTGCACGGCTGAGTGAAAGGGATGGCTTTATGTAATTTTTATATATATATTTATGTATGTGTATATGTATACGAGCGTGTGTATAAAGGGAGAGAAATGTATTACCTCCTATCTCCACCTATAGATATGAAAATGTCACAAAGGTCTAATTTAATTATTCACAAGCCTAGGAAATGAACCAATGAAGGCTTTTTGTTATGAAATGGTTCCCAGGAAAACGGGCCAGCAAAAGTCTCATTTTCCACAGCACACCATTTTAATTTAGTATTTCTGAAGCTGACAAGTGAAAAATTTGTGGCGAAAGCAGAGTGTAAAGGTCTGGATTGCTCTCTGTTCATTTTTACATTAAAAAAACCCGTGACGAACGTTAGCTCCTCCGTCCCTCCCTTCCTTGTTGTACCTGTGTGCTACCCTAGGCCGATTTATCAACCGAGACTCAAACAGGGAGCAGAAACCTCAACGGCAAGGGAGACACACTTGGCGCAGCGCTCTCAAGCTGTATTTGCACGTCTCGGCGGTCTCGCTCCTCACGATTTCCCCCAGCCCATTGAAGTTCTCAAACATGCCGTCCCGAACAGGCGTCATCCACGCGCGGCGGGGCCCGTCTCTGCCCGAGCCACCCACTTCGTGACTCGGCACCTCCACGCTGAACGGCGGCACCAGCTCCGGGCGGCGGCCAGGAGGGACGGAGGGAGGGAAGGCGGGAGGGACGGAGGAGGGAAGGCGGGAGGCCTGGGCCTGGGGCGAAGGGCCCCGCGGCGCTGCTGGCCGAGGCAGGCAGGGAGGCAGGCAGGGGAAGCCGCCTCAGGCGCTGCTCTCAGGGCAGCACCCGGTGCGGTGGCACGGCGGCGGGGGGGGAAGCTCGGCCGGGCGGGCAGCGGCGCGGCCGGCTGCCCCCCGCAGGCTCCCTCCGGCTGCCGCTGTCCCCGTTCCCCCCCACCCCACCCCGGGCGCCGGTGCGCGGCGGGGCAGCGCCCGGGAGGAAAGTCCGGGGGCGCGGCCCGCTTCCCGCTTCCTCGCCCCGTGGCCGGAGTTTTCTCTGGCTGCGAGGCCGTGGCGCTCGCCCCCCCTTGCAGCCGGAGTCCCTCCCGGCCTCCGGGACACGTTAAATCCCGTGTAATGAGGCTTAACCCCGCCCCGAGCCGCGGCGCAGCCGGGCGGGCAGGCAGCCAGCTAGGCCCCTGCCCGGGGGAGGCCCCCCCCGCCGCCCCGAGCGGCCGCAGCTGTTCCAGCCGGAGCTGCTGGAAGGCGGCCACGCTCCCCAGACTTTGTCTCCCTCGCACACAGCGCTGAACTCTGCTCCCGCCCTCACTCCCCCGGGGCGGCCGCGGCTCCCCGCCGCTCGCAGCCTCCCCCTCCCCCGCCCCGAGCTGCAGACGCACAGCAAGGGGGAACAGAGGGAATGGGGGGCTCCCCGCCTCCGGCCAGCCGTGCCCCGGGCTCCCCGGGAGGAGCGAGCGCCGGGGGGCCGGGCGCCGTGCGCTGCCCCCCGGGGCGCTCGGGTTGTATGTGGGGACGGGGCAGAGGCACCCTGCTGGAAGCGGGCGCCTTCATCTGGATGGAGCGCTTTTTTGGTGGGGTTTTTTTTACCCTTTTCCACGGGGAAAATAAATAAAACACAAGGGTGGGGGAGCGAGCGGGCTGCCGGCCCCCGCGGGGCGCGGTGCGGGGTGGGTGCGCGGAGCAGCCCGTGGCGTCCCGTCCCCGCTCCGCGACTCCGCGCTTTCCCCGCAGCCCGCCGCGGCAGCCAGCCCGTGAGGTCAGCGCCGGGCGGGTGTCTGCGCCGTGGGACGGGCGGCGGGCGGGCGGGACGGGCAGGCGCAGTGTGGGGCCGCGGCAGGGGGAGGCGGGCGGGCGGGCTCTGTGTCTATGTGTCGCACTGGCGGGGGGGTTACACACCAGGGCAGCGGCGGCAGCGCCGGGATCCCTTCTCCACCCCGCGGGGAGGGGGAGGGAGCCTCCTCCCCCTTCCTCCTCCCCCTTTTTCACCCTTCCTCCTCCTTCTTTCCCCAAAGTTAAACTTCCTGCTCCCGGCCCGGCTGGGAAGGGGACGCGGAGCCCGGCCGGACTCAGCCCTCGACACACACAACAGCTGGAGCTGTCAAAACTTCCTCCGCTCGGCCTCGGCCCCTGCCGCCGCCGCCTCCGCCGCCGCCGCCTGCTCCTCCTCCGCCCCCGGGGGCTCTGCGCGGGGGGAGGGCGCAGGGCCAGTGTACAATGAAGCGGCGGCCGCCGCAGCCGGGCAGCGCAGGAGCCGGAGCCGCCGCCAGCTCCCGGGGCCTCTGAGGGGGGGGCGCCCAGCGGCGGGATCAGCCGCCTCTCGCTCGCTCTCTCCACCTCCCCCGCCGCCTCCCCCAGCCCCGACAGACCCCGCCGAGCCGGGGAGGGGGTGTTCTTGTGTGTGAGACCCTTCCTGCCTCTGCGCTCTTTCTCTTCGCCCCCCCCCTCCTCTCCTCCTCCTGCTCTCCCCATGGTGCTCCCCCTGCTACCTGTGCTGGTCGGCGGCGGCTGAGGCCAGCAATGCGAGGCGGAGGTGGAGGAGGCGGAGGTGAGGAGGAGAGGAGCCGCGGGAGCAGGAGGAGCATCGGGATCCCCATCACCATCCTCATCTTCATCCTCATCATCATCATCCATGTGTCTCTCTCGTCCTGCTGACTAGGATGTCAACGGAGGACAAGAGTCTGGTGGTGGCGGTGGTGGAGCCGCCTCAGCAGCAGCAGCAGCCCCCCGAGCCTGGAGCTCCCCCCCCAGCAGCAGCAGCAGCAGCCACAGACAAAAGACCTAGGGGCCGGCCTCGCAAAGATGGCGCTTCCCCTTTCCAGAGAGCCAGAAAGAAGTAAGTTCGGCGCTTGTGTGCGCGAGGCAGAGAGGGGCAGGGGGCAGGCGGCCAGGCGCAGGCAGAGCTGTCAGCGGAGACTCGCTGCTCGTCGCCCCCTCCCTCCGGCCTAATGCCATTTTGAGAAGGGCCCTTCTTTCTTCTTCTCCTCCTCTCCCCTTTGCACTTTCCCCTCCTCCTCCTTTTTCACCTTTGTCTTCCTCCGCCTGCTCTCCCTTTTCCACTTTTCTTTCACCGTCCCTATTCCTTTCTTCTTCTTCAGAGTTTCTCTTTAGCTCTTCCCCCCTCACCCTCTTCCTCTTTTTTTTTTTTTCCTCCCCCTTGCCTTTGCACCTTCCCCCTTCTCCTTTTTGTGGGTCTCTTCTCCTCCAGGACGCTCCGCTGCCTTCAGCGTCGTCTGGCTACTCCCTGTGCTTGACGGTAGTTCCTCGTCGCTTTCCCTTTTTTACCCCCCCACCCCCCGTCCTCTTTTTGGGAAAGAAAGGACGGTTCTTGGCGGGTGGCGAGGAGAACACCCCCCTCGCCCCCTCCCCAACACGGGGGGTGCGGACGCGCACAGGCGGAGTTGGGGCAGGAGTTTCTCCGCCGCCGAGCGCGCGGAGGTGGGGAGAGGCCGGCGGCGCGGGGCGAGCTGTCAGGCGGGTGCCTCTCGCCGAGGGACGCGCCGGCCAAACACAACAAACACCGAGGGGGGAGGTGGCGGCGGGTGCCTCTCCCTCGGCTCTGGCAGGTCGCCCCTCACCGCGGCCTCTCCCCGCCGGGGGCGCGGGCGTTCGTTCGCCCCAACGGCCGCGCCGCTGCCTCCTCCCCCCCTCCCCTGAGGGGGCCGCGCCTCTCCCCTCAGCCGCGGGCGGGCGCGCGCAGGTTCGCGCAGCGCGGGTACGCGGAGCCCGTCGTGCCAACGACCGCGTCCCCGCTGAGGCAGCCGGCGGGTATGGCCGCTCCGCCGCCCATAGACGTGAGGGGCCGGGCCGCGCTCGGAGAGGCCTGGTGGCCGCTTGCGCGGAACCCTGCGCTCCCCGCGGATTGTTTTTGAGTAGGCTGGATCCTGCCGCGGCGTACCTGATGGCAGCAGTAACAGGGCAAAGCTGGGCGAGCGCATGTGGAGAAGAAGCGTAACGATTGTTAGCAAAATAGTTTGTTTCCCTTTGTTTTGAAGGGACGCTTTCAGTTTGACACCCCTGGCTGTATGTAACCAGGTGAGCGGCTGGCGCCTCGCTGAGCGCCCACCCCGGGCCTCGCCGCCACTTTCTGAACCAGAATCATTTAGGTTGGAG
>NC_138582.1:164000858-164198358 GCF_964289735.1 Phaethon aethereus
CTTTCCTCTGTTACAATTTGTTTTCACAAATACATGTTACAGAAACATCGCAGGACAGAACCATCGTTAGTTTGGGATATATGGATTTTTTTATGTTGTTGATGAAAGTTTCCCTTCAAAGATTTTAAGTGTTTGCCCCCCGGGTTTGGTGGAGGTGCATTGTTTGCAGCTCCCTCTTTTAATTATCTTACATATTGGCTTGATACAAATTTTCATATAGCGATAGTTGAAAGTAGTTGGCAAACATATACATGCAGCAAAGTTCTTAGGTTCATCTCCTTTATGCTTAGTTTTACATACTTTGGTTTTATTTCTACATAAAGAACCCAAACCTTACATAGGAAACCTTTGAATATTTTATTTTAAAAGTTTTAGACGAAAAAGGCAAATATAACTGACATGTACCAGTTTGCTCAAAAAGCAAAACAGTGCTATTTGTGAAAATTGACATACCTTGTAGGCCAATTTGAGGTTCTGTACATGCTCTTGATGAAAAGCGGGTGCTAAAGAGGTAATTGCTTTTTTTCACTTAGGTTTTTGGTGTCATGGGAATATTGTTGACTACTTTTAGGAGGAAATTAAATTTTCCTGTAAGAATATGTACTTATGCTGACACGACTGTAAGTGTTTGTGTACGAGCCAGAAATGAAATTAGCTGAGACAAAAGTTAAAATGGATCGATACTTTTTTTTTTTCCCTTCATGCTATGATTGTTCCTGTCTGGTGTGAAGTGTCCTTCTGCATCTTTATGGAAAACCTGTAATGTTGGTAAAGGCATTACAATGCAAGTCATAAATGCTTTTAAAACTAGGATTTTATTAGAAATAGTTCTTTTCAAACTTTCACAGAGTAGGAATAGACTGGTCTTTTTTTACTTGCGTCCATTTTGGGGAGAAAATGGTTTGAATTTGTAAGTTTTGCTATTCACAAAATACTGATTACAATTAGCTAAGCAAATGCAGAAATAAAAAAAGTAAAAATGTTTTCTATTTTTTTCTTACGATTGCTTGGTCCTGTCTTCCTTTTCACTTCTGTGCTTTCCAGTTGGATTAATGTGCCTCATGTAAACCAGATAAAAGAGCATATGTCAGACCATTTTCTGTAGTGTAATCACATGTCTAAATCACTATTAGCCAGTCAAATTGTTCAACCGCTTTATCCCATTATAGGAAATGTTCCACTGAATGTTCAGGCTAAGTGCAGTCTAAGTAATGATAAAACGAAAAGCCCTGCATTAAACCAGCAAAGCCAAAATAGAGTAATTCCTCAGCTACGGATGCCTCCATTAAAGAACAGTACCATATTGGAGACTGCTGTAGGTTGGTATTTTACCTTTTTGAAGACCATGTTTTTAAGCAAATTTGATGAGTTTAAGCAGACAGACGGAAGACTGCCTTGAATCTGCTTCTGTGAGATGCCAAGGATTCTCAGCTCTTCCCAAAGTGGGAAGTGGACTTATGTTAAGGTTCCTCAGTTCCTTCCTGCGCAAGTCTCTGTCATCCCGTGTTTTAGCCTGCTATGGCTAAAAATGCAAGTGGTACTGTGGCCATGAGTATGTATAGGGAACAGCTGAGGTTTCCTATAGGTGATGAACCAGCAATTAGTGGTCTCAGTACCTGGAGAGTTACTCATAGTAGAGCCTGATGCTAGAACAGCTTTTTATCATCGTTTGAAGGATACGGCTTCATGAATAGCACTGTCAGGAGACTTAATCTTAGGTGAACAGTTCATTTTTATTATTTGTACTGTAACTGTGCCTGGAGGCCAGGACACCATTATACTACATACAGTACAAATGCATAAACAAAGATTGCTTCTGCACAAACAATTTCTTCATTTAAATGTGAAGATAAGACAGTATGTAGATGTAAGAAATGTATTGGGAAAGCACAAGGGAGCTGAGAGAATGCTACAAGCAAAAGACCATGCAGAAGTTCAAGTACTCTGGCTATCTCAGCATCGGTGAATGATTCATAGGCATCAGACTTGGAGGATATATTTAAAGGAGGGAAGCATTGTCACCCTGAGGATTTTCACAGATAGCCTGTGTCCTGCCTGAAATGCTAGACAAACACTCATGTTTTCTTCCTTACATTTTGGCAGCTGGGTATGTGTATAGAGCAGCGGTTCAGATTTAAGAGGTAGAGCTAGAATAGGCTATGCGGAGCCTTGAAATTGAGAGCAAGTAGGTTGTTCGTGATACGGATTATCAGGAAGGACACACAGAGCTATAATCAAAGCAATGAACGAGGGAAATATTTTTGTAGTGTCCCCTTTCACAAATGAATTTAGAAGGTGGAGAGGCTGCATTTATGAAAGCCAAAAAAAGACAGTAAAGTTGCATTACTGAAGATACGACGTGTGTAGAAGAAAGAAACTTTTGGGCCCATGGTTAAAAAAGAAGTCTTGCTGGCATTGTATAGGAAAAATGGAAGTAATTAGGGGCCATCTCATCGTATGGCCTGAAATCTTGGAAACTTAACTCCTATACTTGGATTATACCTCAGCTTCGAGGCTGTGGACCTGAGGGATGTGAACAAAAAGAAGTTGCAGGGGAAGAGTATTGGTTCCATTTTAACTATATTGTCATTGTATGAACAGCTGGTTACTCATGAAAATGTATCAGAATAGTATTGTACAGGTGCAGTAAACATTTTTGTAATCTATTTTAAGTACTAGAGCTTTCTTAATCTATACAGGTTATAAGCCTTACGAACAGATGTATCTTCTTAGGAAACATTTAGTAGCAGAAGTCTCATTGATCTTGATCATGATAAATAACAGTTACTTTGTAAGTCGGTATCTAAGCTAATTTCAAATGTTGTTTTTGGCATGCATCAGACTGATGTATGCTACACATTATTTTTGCAAATGTGTGTTGTTTAAAACAGCACAGGATTATTTCAAAAATACTGAAATTTGTGGAAAACTTTTTGTGCGTTTAATTACTTACGTTTTAATTTTCATCCTAGTTTTTCACTACTTTGGCCAGTGTAAGCTGCAGTAGGTTTTGAAAGGCCATAGATTTCACCCATGCAGATAGATTTGAGGACATGTAAGCATAGCATTTTTGCCAGGGGAAAAGTATTTAAGATTACTTAAGAATTTTTATGATTACTTTAGCGGCAGTTGTGTTAGGGTAGGCCAATATTTAAATCTGTCTACACTCATTTCAAAAGAACCTTAATGTGTTGGATGGATTCTCTTTATAACTTAGCTGTGTTTCTTTAATTAGTCACACACCTTCTATGTGATAACTTGTATCTTTACTTGCCTGCCCTTTTCTCACTTCAAAATTTAACATTTATGAATGTAAAATTTACTTTGTGTTATACAATAAAAATGTTCATAAATACGTGTTTACAGTTAGGGAAAGTCATTACTACCTGACAAGATGGAAGTCTTTCGATGGACTGGCTTTGTACAACTGTTGTATGGATAAGGGTTAAGGTATTAAAGCAAACAGTGGCCTATACTTCTGCCTGTACAAGCCATGTATCAAAATGTTTAGTCAAAAGCCAAAAGGTACATACTCCATCACATGGTGTGAAGAGATGAGCCACTGGAGTAGGCTTCACAGTCAGGACATGACATTGACTCTGTGAAGGCTTTTTCTAGGCCACTGTAGAACAGGACTGAGCTATGTGCTCTGGGATTCCCTGGGAACTTGGTGCCATTTTCTTCAGCAGCCGACGCTGCTCCATTGTATTTGTATTGCCAAGCAATTCCCCAACTGGCTTACGTATTTCTTGTGTAGGAGCCTCGCTTAAACTGCTCACAGTACAATTTTGCTGGGGAGGTAAATGATCTCTGTATTAATCTGTTGATTTTCAGTTCTTCATGGGACTTACATGATGGATGACCATGAAAGTTGCTACACATAGTGGGTTTTACGGAATTGTTTTGCCACGTTATCAAAGTTGTTAAAATACCGATTAATGTGAAGGGGTGTCTTCACTTGCGTCTCAAGGGTGAGTGAGATTAGACTTAATGTTGGAAACAGATATTTTTCTATAACCTTAGCCTACAGTTTTCTCAGTTTGAGACAGACTGCCCTCACAAATAAGGAATTCTTTGCGACTTTTTTTTTGACATTGCAGTTGTCAGTTTGTTAATGTTTGTATTTGATGATCCATTGAACTTCTGCAGCACTTGTCATGAGAGGACCTCCAAGAGCTATCAGACAGTATCATGACAGACCAAGTGTGATGGACAGTCTGTGAAATATCAACGTATTAGGTATATTGGTCATAAAGCAAGTCTTTGCAGAAGTAGGAATAAGAACCCAGTCCCTTGGTTTCTGCTCTCTGAGCCATCTACACACCAGACATCTTTTCATCCTGTATGCAATGACACAGGAGACTTTTCCCAGCTTAAAACAATTAAACACTTCAAATTTTTTGGCTTTGCTTGTGGATATTCTTTTTTTTTTTCTTTCTTGTTAGCCTGTTCAACTCCTACTAACTTCTTGTCATTGTTCTTTCATAAGATAAGTAATTGGAAATGGACATTTCTATTCTTTGTCGTAATTGAGTTGAGAGATGGTTTTCCAAGGCAGTTGGCCTGCTGAGAATAGGTAAGCTCTGCCTTTCTCAGGGCAGAGTTGGTTTTTTTCCTCTTCGGCCCAGCTGTCCCGCAACAATGTTTTGAGGAGTAGCAGGGTCATGTATAACTAGGGAGAATAGAATTTCCTTACCCACCACGAGTGGTTGCTCCCTTATGTTATTATATACTGATGCTGTGGATTTAACTCTCTATGAAATGTTGTCATAGCTACACTAAAATGTTACGAAATGGTAAACAATTAACCGACTAACAATTTAAAAAAATAACAAAAGCTCTTCTCCTTGCTGTGTTTAATATATTTGATTATCAATTCATGCAATCTGCATGATTCATATAGCTTGGATAAACACAGATAAGCAAGATTTTACTGTAGCATATACTGTTTGCTAGAACTATGTATGGAGTAAATTCTTCTAGTAGCTTTGGTGCTGTTGAAAGAAAATAAGGTGAAGCAGGAAAAAACTCTTAAAGTCTAGAATATTTATTTCTTAGAGAAACACAGGCAGTTAGTGTATGGAGCGCATCAGGTGGTTATTTTCCCCAAACACCGTAAATTTTAAGCTGGTTCTGGCAGCGAGAAGCAGCGGCAGTGCTGCCCTCGCTCCGCTACCAGCTGTTTGTTCTCTCCCCTGCGCTGACCCAGGCGTTTGCGTAGCCATGTGCTGAACTGCACTGGGGAACTGATCTGGGTTAAAACTAACCTGGCAAAGAAACGTGTTTGTGCTAGCGTGAGGGAGGAGGCTGGAGCGAGCGTCCACGCTGCGGAGAGACACGGCTACGGCTTTTGGTAGTGCTGCCAGCTTAAAGTAGAATCTGTGAAGCTATAGCCTTGGTGGTTTGAAATTTGAGGGTGTTTGGTTTTTAGGCTGACTCCTTTGAGTTCTTTGATATAGGAGTTCTTAAAGGAGGCTGTGAGAGATTTTACGTCCTATAGTCATGCTATATATGCTGGTTGGTTGTTCAAGAAACCAGAAAATGCTGTTGAGAGGGTTCTTTACAGCACATAGATGAGTTGCTCTCATCTAACTGATGATTGCCCCAAACATTGGCATTGATTAAATAGGGAACTTTGCTTCTCACTTTGATCCTCAGAATTATTCTTAAATTGAATATTCAAAGTACCCTAAAATAATAGTGTAAGTAAAATGTTTTATGTTAACAGTAGTTTCTGGTGTTCTGAAAGAGCCTGAAGCCTACTCCAGTGGCTCATCTCTTCACATCATGTGATGGAGTATGTACCTTTTGGCTTTTGACTAAACATTTTGATACATGGCTTGTACAGATAATGTGTAGGCATTATAATAAAATAACATGAGATCTCGCTTCTTTCAGAATATTGTTCCCTTTCACATTTTTGGAAGTATTTTTATTAAATCACACACGCACCAAACCCTATTGCCAGTCATTCCAATATAAATCTATAATTACTAATTTTCAAGGCTGTATTTATCAACATTCTAATTGGTTTTCTTGAAGAAACTGTTGGAAACCCTGTCAAACTAGGGTGTTTCCCCCCCAAATTTTTGACTTTGGGTGGGGGGGAGAAAAAAGGAGGCCTTTTTTCTCTTCTGTTGCATCATTACTGACAATAAATTCTTCAAAAAAATAGTTTAAATTAGGCTATTGGAAAAAGTCAGCTTTAGGAAATGTTACCAGTTTTTATTTTGCCTATTATGGTCTTATATTCCTTGGAGCATGCGCAGTTGAATCACTTGTACGGCACAGTAAGATAAAAGGAATTTTTGGTAGTGAAGATGTGGTCCAAATGTGCAGTCTCTGCCGCTAACAGTTTACCAGCATCTTATGTGACTGTTTCAGAGCACCTTTTGGAAGCCTTAGCTGATCCAGACTAAGTTCTGGAACATCCCAGGGTTCATGGAACCCGGATAGCGGTGTCTACCTTCCTGTCTTCTCGTTTTTCCTGAAGTGTGGAGTTCAGAAGCACGATGAAGTTCTTTTAAATAAAATGAGTATTTAGTTTTGCCGTATCACCACAGATGAATGGGACTCTATGGCCAAAATAAGACTTCAGGGTGATCTTGCTCATCCTTCTGTGTCATGTATCTGTACCATTTCTGACAAATGTTTCTCCAGCTTGTTTTTAAAGCATTTGGTGAAAGCGATTCCACTGCGTCTCTAGGCAATTGGTTTATGTAACTAATTTTCTAAAGTATAGAATAAATATTCTTTACGGCTGATTAAGCTAGTTTTGTCTTGTACTACTTACAGTTAAAACTTTACACAGGTGACATGGAGAACAATTTTTATAATAAACTTTTATTTATTAGGAGATTGCCTCCTTTGTTCTGCACTGAAAAAGCTTAACCTCTATAGCATCACAATGTTGACTGACGTGCTTTATCCTTTGAAAGTTTGGTAGCATTAAGTGTCATGTGGTTTGTACCAACCACTTTTCAATTTATCAAAATGATTTTTATTAAGATCTTGCCCTCTAAAATGTTTGTATCCCCTGCCTCAGCCATGCATCATATATACAGCTCTTCTATGTGTGATTACTTCCTCATGCAGGCCCTGGAGGAAGGAACTTTCCTGCAATGTTCTCCCACCTTGACTGAAGATAATTTACAAATAAATACCCTTTGAGTGCTGTAGTTCATTGCCGCCCACCTGTCTTGGGGCAAGTTCACCAGGACTGTGTTATTGAAGATGACCATTCATAGTTTGTTGATGAATTACTGTGTGAATTTCTTCCAGTCCTGCTGACTTGAATTTCCCTGATTATTTAGCCTAATAACAGAATCAGTTTTTAGTATTGGCTACAATAAATCTGTTTTATGAAGGCTGAAATACAGAGGATGGCATTTGATTCTGTTTCGTTATCCATTTGTTCTTCTTTAACATTGTTATGTACCGACTTCTGTGTTTTTATTCTTACTTCTAAAATACTTCTGAAACTTTGCTTCCTTTTTATATTGCACAGTGGTAATAATGCATGCTGTGCTTTTATCTCTCTGATTTTTATCCCTGACAGTTTATGCTGTTCCTTTATATTCATTAAAATGCCCTTGTTTCCATTCCTAATATGATTCTTTCTAGTTTCAGACCCTTATTACTGGCTGCTTTTGATGCAGTCCGTATTGTTCATGCTACATTTCCTATCTCTCCCCTGCATTGGAATACTTCGCCATTGTGCGTATTCCAGTCCTCCTTTAAATCGTGTTCTCCAGAGATTCTAGCAACAAGTTCAAAGAGTTTGTTGAAATTGTTTTTCTTGTTTCAGTTAATTGAAGATAAAAATTTGTTCTCCTTTTTTCTACTGCTCTCATTTTTTCCCCTTCCTTGGCACAGTGAATGCTTCTCGTTACCACTTCCAGCCAAATCACTGTGCACATTGAGATGTTTAAAATGGAGCCTGCCCTAATAGAGCGAGGTGTGAAATAACTGCTCTTCTGGCATCCTCAACTTTGTGAAACAGTTGTCCTCAACGTTGTCACAAACATGTTGGGCTGTTTGTTCTGTTACTTTGGTTTTCCATTAGACGTCTGGATGATGAAGGCCTCCTCTTACCCTCAAGATACGTGCTCTGAAAGCTCTGTTAGTTCCTTCAAAAGGCTTACCATCTTTCCCTCATTTGGCCAGTGGAAGTTTTTCTCTCCTGGCCTTTACAGTTCCTTATTCCCTAATTCCCATTCTCTGTTGCTTATGTTTTTGTTTCTGCTCCAACATTTTTCCTTCTCCTCTGTTTTTTTTCCCCCTCCTTGTAATAAAAGCAAGTTAGTATAGTATTTTTTTTCCTTACTACAGCCCACTGAACTGCATGAGACTAGAACGTCACTTAGAAATGAGCCAGATGCTTTCCATTGTGAAGAAAGGCTCGGGAAAGGGAATTTTGAAATAAAATCAAGAGAAAAGAACTGTTCATTTCAATTTCCTTAAATTTCACCATTTATAAATTGAGCTAATTTTTGGCTGCGCTTGTGTTTTGTATTGATTAGTGTCCTGGTTGTACCTAGCAATAGTGTTCTGGCACCTGAAGCACTTGGCTTCTTACAGTGGCCGTGTCTGTGCTCGTAAAAAAACGAACAGGGAACGTTTGGCGTCACTGGACGCCATCATCCCCACTGCCAGATTACTGCAGCGGTTGCTCGTACAGGTTTGACCTGGGCCTGCCAGCTCTTTTCCACGCGGTTCTCAGGGCTGGCCCAGGCGTTTACGTGGGCCACGCACTGTTCCCAGCATAGTTTACGTGTGGCTGCTTTGTTTGGGGGTTGAGAATTTGGTAGCGTGGATGTAGGCTGTTCTGTGCTAGTCGGCCTCAAGGCCAACATCACCAACTAGGTTTAATTTACCAGTATGACTTTAACCAGTGGTTTTTTGGTGGTTTTTTTTTTTAAAGGAGGAATTCAACAAAACTGATAGAATTCTCATCAGTTTTACTTTCAGCCTCCTGGGCAAACGTTGTGCCACAGTTAATGTTCTCTAACCCATAGGGATGTAAGTTTAGGAAGAACAGCTCGCAGCAGAATTGCTCTAGAGGGAGCGGAGGAGATGGGATGTACAAGCCATAAGGCTCTGGGAAACACTGGCTTTCAGTGCTACTTCAATCTTCTGACACAAAATTTTTCCTCGTTCATGTTTTTCATAATTAACCTTGCATCAGACGTCCTGGTAGAGATTTATATAAAGGAAAGTGCAAAACAGATTCAGCGGGAATTCTAATTTATTTTTCTGCCTGTGTCTTGCAGAAACCCTTTAGGAGAGAACTGGGCCCAGAAATGGGGGGAGATAACTCAGGAAATAAATGATCTGTAAGTGAGATTATTTAAAGAAATTATTTCCCTAAGGTCTTTCATGTAGCAGTAAGGGTTGGCTCATGGCTGACTGTTCTGTCGCCTGTTTTTGTAATGGAATGGGAGAGTATTCTTTGTCCTAGCATGTGCTGTGTATAGCTTGGAGATACAATCATTTCTGTTTCAAATGTGTTTGTTGGTGAAGAATAAATACAAAAACTTGGTAAACTGACTCGCATATTTTGTATGTTCTACATGTGGTCTTCTCAGATAAGGATACAGTGGTAGGAACGGAACAGAGAAGGTACTGTTAATTGCATAGCTACTTTATGAACAGGCAGAAAATCTTGATCTCAAGGCTCGTTAACCAGCCACTGTCAATGGGGGTTTAAATTATTGATAACTTAATGCAAATAAATACTGTTTTAAGAATATTTGCAGTTTACTGTTTTCAATTATCCTGTCTTCAGTTTACTTGCTTTAGAGTGTCTTGATAGGCGAAAAGAACCTGTTTTTAAATTGTTAGCTTGACCATGTTATTTTAAAGGCTTTTTCAGACCCATGAGAGTTTCTTGTCTATACCTGGTTAACATGCTCACACTTCAAAAAAGTGAAGTCATAACTCTCTTGGACATGTATAAACTTGTTGAGTTGAAGCTTGGGCTCTCAGCTACCCTGTATCTTTTAAGGGGCACTGTTTTCCTTCTTTGACTCGAATTTTTGAAAATATTGCGATAGACATTTGTTAGCTGGCTTTAATGACTCTAAAGGTTGTTAGATCAAGTTGTTGAGTTTTTCTGTTGTTGTGGGTTTTTTTGGGTGGCTTTTTGTTTTGTTTTGTTTTGTGGTGTGTTTTTTTTTTTGTGTGTGTGTGTCCCCCAATATGTAGCCCAAACTGAACCTGGGGAATACAGCTGCATGGATGTGACCACGTCACATGGTGTGGGAGCATATTCCGTAATAGCTATTAGTAATGGGCCTTGGGGACAGGGCAGAGACTGAATTCTAGCTCCTGTAGTCATGCCACCTAGGTTTCTTTTTCAGCAGTATTGTGATGGTCTAGTTTCTAGATTAATTGTATTATTTCAAAGCTTTAAAAGGATAGTGATATTTATTTTACTACTCTAAAGGAGTTTCCTAATGAATAGGAGGAAGTCCACTCAAATTCTGCTGAAGTCTTTATGCTCAGTCAGAAGAGAGAACTAGGTACCTCTGAAATTCAATTCAGAAGGACTAAGGTCTGAGCACGGAATTCCTTCTAACAGAAAATACTAGACGAAGGGTTTAAGTGTGATTTAGGCCATCTGAATATTACCTTTATGCCCTGATCTCTGTTGTCTGTACTTGGTTTGTTGGGAGCATAAGTTATTTTGAATAGGGTCCCACCATCGGATTTCAGCACTGCGTATAATTACACAGCTCTGTAAACGACAAATTGAACTTCAGCAGCATTTGCAAACCATTTGAGGAACTGACTCTGACCTGCCTTGACCAGGTGTAATAACCTGGCGTAATAACCTTTATTTTGTAGAAGGTGTTTTCCTGTATTATTTCTTAAAAGAAAATAGTTTACGAAATCTCTATTTCATTGTCTGTACTCCTTATTCCCTCTTTAACCTGATACTTGCTTTATCTATTAATCTGTGTGTTTCCATATATACTAAATAAATTATGACTTCCTTACTATGTTTTTATTCAGAAATGATGTCACCTGGCATTCCAGATTTTCTTCTTACAGAGTATTTGTAAAAGTTTATCTGGTAGAAAAGGGTAGGGCTATTTTGGTTACTTTAAAGAAAATCTGTCAGAATTTGTATTCTGATTGGATTTCCATCCTGCACTGTTGAAAACAGTCTTGTCCTGCCTGTGCTAGCAGCTAACAACACGTGTCGTTAGCAGTGAGTCATTTTCTGATGGCCCGTGAGTGTTTAGCTATTGCCTGTTTTCTACCTCTGCTCTTCTTACATCTTTTTTCAACTTGTGGTTTATTCGTCTATATTGTTTTTTAGTCCTTTCTGAATTCATTTGCTTACCCCTTTATTTCCATTTCTGGTAAGCAATACTACATTATCATTTCAGTTATGCAACAGAGTTTACCCATACCAACACTTAGTAGTAGTGTAAAATGGACACAAGTCATGCGACTCTTGTCGCTTGTGCAGTGTTTCTGTAAGAAAGCACCACGTGCCATGCGACTTCAATACCAGGTAAAATACTGCTGGAAATGAAGTGAAGTGAGTAAGGAAATCTGAGACTTCTAGAGGTAAGGCGAGATTTAAAGACTTATATTTTTAATTTTTTTTTTCCCAGAAATGCTTTTTAACCTGATACAGCCTGTGCTTCTCCATTGATGTCACTGTTTACATTGTGTTACTGGACAAGATCTGGTGAAAACTTTGTGAGCTCAAGCTACCTTCAGACATCTGTGCTGATGCTCTGTGGGAAGATAGCAGCCACAGAAGCAAAAGGGTACATTTCAGCTTCTTGTTCAGGGTTACTACCTCAAATTCACATTCAGCAGTAAAATTAAGTGTGATGGTAGGCTTTGCATTGGAATGTCCGGTTCTGCTGTCTCTGTCGCAGGGACGGTAACCTTTGGCTGAAGTGTGGAAAGGCGTAAGAGAAGAAAGACACCTTGAGCCTTTTCAGTAATATTTGCCAAAACTTTTCTGTCAAAGCCATAAGAATAGACAGAATTTGATGCCTTCTATGTGGAAAGCGATTTCAATTACCTAACTTAGGTTATTGTTCAAATTTTATTTCTAATAGTGTGCTTGCTAGATATGACATCTTAGATGCAATGGCTTTAAATCAATTCATAATGGTATGTTAACGTGGGTATGTAGTTAATGCACAAAATGTGTTTCTTGGCTGTATGATGTGCTGCTGACCTATCTTGGGTTCCAGATACGATCTGGTTCACGCTCAGAAGGAGAGAGAGAGCAGGGAAGAGGAAAAAATACAGTTTGGAACCTTTTTTTTTCCTTTACTTTTAGAAATTGAGTCTGTCTCCAGAGACTGTCTTAGTACAGGTTAGAAAGTATGAACTTACAAAACCCTTAAAATGTAATAAAAAAAGAAGTCAGACTATTTCTGTTTAATCTATGCTTTGGCATGAAAAGTCGAATTTTCAGAGAAACTGTATTCATGGAAGAGTGTGGTTCAAGTTGGTATGAGGCATGGAAGCATAAAAGGCTGCTAGAAGGTAAATTGCCTTTACATTTCAGTAGAATTGCCAGCCTAAGGAAAAATATTTGAGTTTCCTTTTCTGCCTGCTGTCCTTTTGTAGCTAGATCTTACGGCTTAATCTCAAGTTGTTACGATTTTGCTATAATATTATTAGAAACCCACTGAAGTTCTTGGAAATAGCAAGTCAGCAGAAGTTAAGAAGAAACAAATATTTAAAAAAGACAAACACTTTTTTGTGCTTCATAATATATTCGTCTTTGTATGTTTTAAAATCAGTAAAGTACTAAATCAAATGTATGACCTAGCTATAGTTACCAAGCAATACTTCTCTTGTGAAGCCCGTGTCTCTTATTTGTGTACGTATGGCACCTGAAATTTAGATTGGAATATATTGGAAGTGGTGTCATATCGATGTCTGAATTTCTCTTAGTTGCTGTGAAGTAACATTCTCCAAAAGTTAGAAATTGTAAATAGTTAGAATTGTAAATATCATAAACAGATAAGGCATGCTTCGCTAAATGTGTCTTGATTAACTCAAGAGTTGAGTTAATCAGTTTGAGTTTGGAAGAAAACAGTCCACCATATGTATAGACATAAGTTTTTATCTTAATCATTAAATCCATCGCTTCTGTTGCTTACCAAAAAAAAAAAAAGTCTGTGTTAGGAGAGATGACTGATCCCATTTTTCCCATGTACATTTTCTTGGCAGAAGTGTTGGCTTAAACAGTGCTGCCTTGCCATCATGGTGACACACGTTTGTGGAGATGGGTGAATCAGGGCTGGGAGTCGATGCAGACAAAATTGCTTTGCCTTTTTTCAGTGTCCGAGCCCGCTGCTTCTTGCTGGGTTACCCTATAGCCGGATCAGCCCCTTCGTCTGGTTCACAATGGGATCCAATATACAGCTGTACAGTTCAGGGGCTGGGAAGAAGAGGCTTGGGGTGGGATCAGCTTCAATTAGAATTGCTGCTGGACATGAAACCTTGCCCTGCCCTTTAGTTTGTATCGTCCTACTGAAGGCAAGTTATGGGCAGTTTGTGTGGCAGAGTAGTAGTTGGTCAACACAACTGGTGTTGGAGCGTGTCTGACTGTGTTGTAGTACAATTACAGTTTTGTCCTTACTAAGATTTTTATGGCAGTTACGGCTTTCGGGAAGAACAAGGCCAGCTAATACGACTTCATACTTGTTAGCTTGCATCTTGGGTCACATGAACAGCAGGGAAAAGTACTGAGAGTAATTTATTATCATTATTTTAACCAGCTATTATTAAATTGCAACTTGTCTTGTTTGTGCTAACATACTTAAACTTGTCAGGTGACCCATTACCTGGTATGGTAAAACATGCATTTTTTTACAGAGTGTAACATGTTTGAAAATATTTACAGGTTTAAGGTTTAGCAGCACAAACAACTTTGTGAATTTATGGTGCGTCAGTTATGCCGCAGGGGCTATCGTCTCAGAAGGTACTGCACCAGGGTTGTAGTGGAAGTGTATATAAATAGGCAGTTACGGGATAGCTGACATACAATTAACTTGGTGCTCTAGCCTTGCTTAACCTGCTAAGTATAAACACACAAACTGGTTTTATTTAACACAGTTTGGAAAATACACAGCTTCTCTCCACTGCCGGGTATCATCTTTGGTTTAAGAGAAGCTTAAAGCGCTCTCAGAATGACTGGTTAGAAAGATGTTTAGAAGTTTCAACTTCTAACTCTGGTTAGTAGTTTAAAACTATACAGAGATGTGTGTCCAAGAGGGGTTTGTCCTAGTTAAACCTACAGGGCTACGAGTGCTGAAGGCAATAGGCAAATTAGTTAAGGTCTCAGTAGTGGTTTAGCAATTCACCACTTCTTGGTTGGACCAAAATAACCGACCCTTACTGCAAAATAAAATATTGACTTTTACCATCTTCGCTGAGGTTTAGACTAACATATTTAACCTCCTAGCTGCAGCAGGCTAAGTGTGCTAATACGCGTGGTTACCAGAGATGTGCTGATAAGCAGTAGCTTGATAGCTCCTTGTAGCTAAATATATTTATGTGTCCGTACCCGTACTAACATGGCACAATGGCTCTTGTACAATAGTTACTTGTCTCAGAGTAAACACGTGGAGATTTTTTCATGTGAGTGCTTTCTTTTTAAAATTTTATCTTAACCTCTGGAGAACTGGGCTGATAAAAACTTTCCTCTAGGCTGAGCATCTAGAGTGTGTATCAACTGAAAATGTAATGATAGGCAGCATTGGTTCACTCCCTCTGCCCGGTGCGTGACACTGTGTGAATCAGTGTGGGGTTTCGGGTTTGTTTTCGTTTGGTCTTAGAGGTGAAATGGTCTTTTTGAGTTCCCGAGTGCATTTATTGAGAAGTTCTCTAACCTCCAGTACGGATAAGGCAATACTGAAATGACTTGTATGTCCACACCGAAGGTGCTCGAGGTTAAGTATGTCTTGTTGCAAGCTTGGTGTAACTGAAGAGAATTTGCTAAAAAAAAAAAAAAAAAAAAAAAAAAAAATCAGATGAGTGAGAAAATAGACATAATGCACATTCTTATTTTTGTTTGTCAGGTAAGTCAGGGTATTGTTAACATGTCAATCTGTGTCTTGCAGATGTATTTAAACAAATTTTAAGAAAACTTCCAAAAGGTTGACAGGAGCAAGGCATTACACAACAGCTGTTTGGGGGTTTTTTTTGCGTGAAGGGAAGTTGAACAGAGGTAGTTGCGTTACTACTTAGACGGGCAGAGCGGTTGGTTTGCAAGTATCAATCGATATGAGGGAAACGATAGTTGCGTAATGTTTTCTTGATTTGTTTTTCTCCCTGTAGAAGAAAATTGGCAGGGACCTTTTGAAGGGTTAGGAAAGAGCCGCTTGTAGATGGACATTTGGCAAGCCTGCTTTCTTAGCTCCTCTGTTCCAGGTTGGTTTTGGGGAAGTGGAGCAGCCTGAAAAATGTTAAAAGGGGGGGTGGGGGAGCCAGTCCCTGAGGCTACACCTTCATCTTTAAGGCTGAAATACCCTTTTTTTTCCCAGAGCAGGCCCGAGGAGGGGTCCGCCCGGGAAGCGGCCAGCATCTGTGGAAACGTTTTGTAACTTTTCAGCTGCTGCGGCTCCGTGAAAAGGGGCAGTGCGGGCGCTGGGGGAAGTTAGGCGAGGGGGGCCGGGGGGAGCGGGCGCTCGGCAGGCGCTCCTGGGACAGGGGCTTGCGGGAGGACGGGCCAGGCGCTGTCGGGGCCGGCTCCCGGGCTCTCCCGCCGCAGACTTGCCGGGGCGTGCGGCCCCCCGGACCGGGCCGCTGCGCTCCGCCCGCGCCGGCCCCCGGGCGCCAGCGCCGCAGCGTCCCCGCCGCGCCGGGGGCCGCGGGGCGGGGGCGCGGGCGGCGGGAGCCCCCAGCGGGGGCGCTGCGCCTGCGGCCGCCGCCGCTCTGCCTCGCTAGCGCAGGCGGCCCCGGCTCCTGCCGCAGGACTCCGGTCCGCACATTGGCGGCGCCCGGCTGCGTCGGATCTACTTTCTCTCGCTCGGCTTTTTTTTTTTCCTTTTTTTTTTTAATCTTTTTTTTTTTCTTTCCCCCCCCCTTTCCCCTCCCCTCCCCTTCCCCTCCGCTCCCCTCCCCCTCCGCCCTCCGCCGCCGGCTCCAGCCTGGTTCGGGGAGGATCCCGGAGCCGAAGTTCCGAGGCGATCGGGGCTGTGGCGGATCGTTCCCCCGGCGGCGCCGCCATGGGGGCCCTGTAGAGCCGCGCCGAGGCCCCGGGGCAGTGGCCTGGGAAGCGCTCCCGACCGAGCGGCGGGGCTGGGAGAGTAACATGGCTGATCTCGGGGAGTGCTGAGCAGTCGGCGTCTCCGCACGGCGCTGGGCTCGGGCCCGTGACATGTAAATAACTTCTCTTTCCTGCGGATCGTACGGGCGGGCACCGATGCCAGCCCCTCCATTTTCCAGAGGGGATTTGTGAGAGGTTCCGCGGGGCTGGGCTATGTCGCGCAGCAGCAGTTCGCCGGCGGTGAGTACATCTGTCGCTTAACTTCTTTGTATTAAAGGGCAAAGGGTGACAGCGGGCGCCGGGCCGGGTACGGCGACCTGCGGGGCGATGGCCCGGGGGGGCGGCGCGGGGGGACCCGCCGCCGGGAGCGGGCCGGGAAACTTGGCGGGGGGACGCGGGCGCCGCCGGGTTCTGCGCCGTTCGGTCAAGAAGAACCCACCCACCCGAATTCAGACGTGGATGCACAGGTTCAAGTTACACGCTCGGTAGATAATCCTCGACCATTTTAAAGAAAAAGCGGAGGAGGAGGAGGAGGAGGGTGGGGGGCGGGAGGAACAACAAACACAAAAGCCCAGCTCGGGTCTGACCCGGGCTCTGCGGCCAGTCTTCTGCCATCTCTTCTGCCCATGTTGTACACCTATGCACACACGTGTGCCTGCACACACACACACACACACACACGTATGCTTTTAAAATTATGACTTTATATGGTTAGCCATAGCACAACTCTTCCCCCCCCCCTTTTTTTTTTTATTTAGCACTTTCATTTCCTGGTGTGAATTCTGGAGTGATGGAAAATGTGATAAGATTATTTCTTCTTAAATATTTTGAAGTACTCTGTACACACTGTTTTTGAAAAGAGTACCATTTTAATTTTGCCTGATTTCAGAGCATACCTGGGTAGTGTTAATTTTAGATGATCCTCCCAGCAGCTTTTGTCTATAGCTCTACATTAAAAGAAAGAAAAGAAAAAAAAAGGCGCTTTCAAAAATACACTATGTTCCTAGCGCATAATGGATGTTCAGACCATCATATATGATGATTTTTGTATGAGCAGTGAGCAAATAGGTCATAAGTCAAAGTAAGTGTTATGTAACTGGCTGACTTTAACAAACTTGATACGAACCGTAAAGGAAAAGTCTATTTTGTTTTTATTTTTTTGATCTGGACAAAATGAGAGGCTGGCTGTCCCTTTTTTTTGGTGGGATTACTTTGTAGCATGTTGATTAAAAAAAAAAAACCACAACACAACAAAACAGCCTATGTTTTAAAAATATAAGCCATTTAATCAGTATGGGCTTTTGCATTTTTGTGAAAAACTGTTTCAGTCGTGTACCTAATTCTGGGTGCTAAATATTAGGTATTCACCAGTGAATCATTAGTTAATATTGTAACCAGATCCATTACATAATTGAAAAATGTTCCTCAGTTAGTGTAGTTTTATTATTTAACTTTACTGTTTTGTAGAATAGCGTTGTGTGGCATAGTTGGAGTTCTTGAAAGAACTAAAGAACAGTATGAAAATAATTCGGGTTTTTTTGCATCTGAAGAAATAAAGCAGTCGTGGGTTAATACTCCTATTGCAAAACTGAAACAGGCAGACATTTAAAGATTCTCGGTGACTATATAAAATACTGTGTATTGAAGTAAACACAGTTACTAAGCTGGAGCTTGCACGTAGGGGTCTTTGTGCTTTTTGTACATCATGGTGATGTTAGTGTGCTGTGTTTGATGTTCCTGCACAATAAAATACACTTGTTACAGGAAAAAACTGCAGCTCCCAGACTGTTTAGTGCAGATATTTTAACCATCTACTTGTAAGACGAACGGAGGCATGAGACAAGATACACTTTTCTCAGTGCTAATCTGATCAGCTGCATCTATTCTAGCCATTCATGAATTTCACTAATGACTACTGTACATTTATTATTAAAGTATTTGGTGTATGCTTCCTTTACTATTTTATTGTAAATGTCCTTTATTTTGATAAGATACATGGAGTTTGAGTATCTGTACTTTTTTTTTAATTGCTTGCCTCACTTGCAGGTTGTCTTTGTAAACTGTTTCACGAATCTGCTCTTCTTATGTTGTATCTGTTCCATGCAAAGCAATACGTAATATTCTGTTGCCATTAAATCTAGATGCTTTTAGGGCAAAATACCCTTCCTTTTTTTTTTTTTTTTGTTGTAGGAAGTTATTGAATTCTGGTATAATTATTTTGTCAGACTGCGTACTTGGTTGACTTACATCCTTTATTTCCCCCCTCTACTCCTCCCCGTATTATTCTTTTCTAAACAGAAACTCCTGCAAAGTTTGGCAAAATGTTGGGGAGGTTTTTTGGGGGGAAGGCAAGGGGTAGCATTACTGTCATTTACATAATATGTGAGTAGACAGTAGTTGCATCATGTACGCTTTCTTAATGTGACTGTTCATTCGACTTGCCTGAAAATGATCTCTTAAAGGTACACGGCTGAGCAAAACTGAAAAGCAGCCATGTATTGATTTCTGCTTTTGTTTCAGGCTGAAAGGACTGTTCAGCCTATGCTTTACAGGGTATTTTCAGCCTGAAATTTAGTCAGCTGTTTAAAAATAATGGTAAAAGTATTCTTTTACCATCACTGCTGCCAAATCTTTCAGCTTTACAGGTCTTGTTTTCCAGTTCTTAAAGTCTGGATAGAAAACTCTTGGTATAGAATAGTATCTACTTTGTGTGTATAAAATACGCAGCCCAAGAAGAAGGGAAACTGGCTCTGGAGTGTTGTCAAAAGCATACTCTAAAATGAGCTGAAAGATACTTTTTTTTTATTATTATTTGGGCCATTCCAATTTTAGTAATTACTAAGGCTTCTGGAAACTCTAGGAGGTAGCATGTTTTCAGAAAGAAGTATTAAAAACCAGTTGACAGTGGGCCTTTAACTAGTCTTTTATAATTCTGTCTTTCCTCTGTGAAATCCTTTTGGCATGTGGTGGGTCACTGGCAGCATCCCAGCGTGTGATATCACAGATATCAGATGTCTTCTTGCGATCCATGGCATTCGCTGTGCCGCAGTGGTGCGTTCTGGGGTGGCTTAGGTGAACCAGGAAATGTCACAGAAATTCGGTAGGGAAGGCGGTATGACAGAGAAACAGTCACGTAGTGTAGGGAATAGGGGAGAGCCTGCTGTGTAAGTGTTCAGATCTTTGGGTTTGGTAATCTGATGTGGAACGTCTTCAGCAAACAGATGCGTCTTTGACTGAGTGGTCTTTACAGATTTTTTTTCCTAACATCTTAGATATAGATGCCTATTGAAAGGAATGGCAGAACATCACAGTTCAGCTTTTTCCTTTGAAAATATTTTTGATTTTGAAAACGGATCATAATTACATGTGGCCTTGTTAGTATTTATTTTCTTCTCTAAATTGAGGTCCAATGCCAGGCATAAGTATAGATGATATCGCACATATGGAGGATATTTGACTCCTCCATAAGATCTGTTGAAAGTTAGTCATAGCATGTTGTGTTTTTGTCTGTCTCTGGTGAAATCTCCCTCTTGTCTGTATTCACTGTTGAAATGATACACAGTAAGTGTGGTTTGTGCTGACAGTGCTTTTGTAATATAGCTAGAAAATAAAAGACTTCACATTGGCTACTTTGACCCCTGTTTTTGTCCTGGTTACCAAGCATTGAAAAGTAAATACTTGAATAACTCTACTTAATTAAACACTCATAGAAGATGAAGGCATGGAAGAAGAGTCTGCTTGTGTGTGTATTTGTTTGTTCAGTCAGGGCTTGCAGTTCTTGGGTATAATTCTGTTTCAGGGATAGATTCTTTGTTTTAGATGGAACTCAGTGTGTTCCTCCTAACCACAAACACTTCCATGTTGTTGTCACTCCAGATTCCTTTTCACTTTTCTTTTTTATCCTTCCTTTTTTCTTTTTTTTCCCCCTCTTTATTGTCCATATTGTTAATTTTCATGCCCCAAATGCCCCAGTGCTGTAAGAAGAGAAAGTAGATTGCTTTTGTAAGACTCTACTTAGGAAGAACTGAATGTGAGAGCAGGTTATTACTGCCTGGTTTGTAGTTAGGCTTCTGCCCCAACCAGCTTACAATCTAAGTTATACTCTTGCCCTCTGTTAGTGTCTAACATCAGATGCTGTAGAGAAAAATGCAATAAACTCTGAAGTGGGCAGTTACGGAATGATCATTCCATGGGGGGGTCTGTTTGAGACGGGATTAACCAGGAGGAGGCAGGGCTGTGTTTCTTCCAGAATTCAGAAAACCTCAAGCAGAATTCTTATTTATGTTTGTAGTTGTGCAGGAATCTACCTCCTTTGAATCAAATTACATGTGAAGATACCGAGTTTGATGGAATTTGAAGGCTTTTTCCAAGCATGAGGAGCGGGGTGAAAGGATATGATATAATTAGCAGAACAAAGAGAATGGGGCGGGGGGAAGGGATGTGTTGGATGGGACTACACAAGGATGGCGTATCTGGAGCAATGAGAAGAAGGACTAAGGTCGGAGTTTTATTTTAGTCACTTGCACTTGAGTTTGGCGATATTGACAATACAGTTTTGTGGCACCATTGAGAATGAGTTTAACAAGCAAGCAGATACTGACGGTGGTCAAGGGGAGTGATGAGGGACTGAGTCTACAATATTTTCTAATCTTTTCAAAGGGTACTTTATGTGGGCCAAATAATAGAAGGTGTGCTAGGTGTTGTCACTGCCATGTCAGCCTTGCCTTGCCTTGCCTTGTGTACAAAAGCTTTAGTCATAGTCATGGCAGAAGTAATTCATTGTATGTTCAGAACTGTCATAAAATTGAGGTCTGGATTGAAGAGTAAGTACTCTTCTAACCTTTGACAGAGTTTTCTTGTTTGAAAAATTTCATGTTGGCTTTATGATGTTCTAGTAGAAGGCTGATTGCACATAGGAATGGGTACAAAAGCAAGGTAGAGCGCTTTTGGAAGAATCGTGGGTTTTCACTGATCAGAAATAGGGAATCCAGAGTTACAGGAACGTAATCTTTAAGACAGATGAGAGACTGAGGATGAGAAACATACACTTCAGTCTTTTTCTTTAACCTTAATCCATCTTGGTGCAATAGCTTGCTTGTGAGCCATCTTTCTTTTCAAGCGCATTTAACCTTTTTCCCTTACATTTGTCCCGTGTCATCTTCTGTTTTCTCCTTGTTAAAGGAAGCTGAGATTTTTAATTACAGAAAAATAAACAGTTTAAATAACAATATGAAGACAGTGTTACACAGCTCCAGAAGTAGCAACTACTATAATGTGCGGTCCAGGTCTTGAGAGAAAGATAGTGATGATGAAGAAGCCTGGAAGATTTCTGAGGTGGTTTGTGTGGATCGGAGTACAGTCTTGAATGAAGAAATTCTTGAAACTGGGCTGGGGCGAGGAGTCTGGCCTGTATATTTTGTTTAGCTTATGTATTAGTCTACAAAATGTAAAATAATTAAATGCTCCCCCCCCGCCCCCCCCGGTGTATTTATCTTCAGGTAGTAAAATCCACCTAGAATGATGTAGAATGTTTAGTAATGAGGAGTTTAAGTTAATGATTTTCTCACTTCCATTTTTCAGAAATGCACATAGCTATTGAACCTGCCTTGGTGGCCGTGTTTCGGTTACCGACATGATTATGTCACTTCTCCATAGAAAGTTTTGGAATCTTAGAGCTAGTTCAGTGAATAGCTACTATTTTAGGCAGTTCTGTGGCCTCCCTTCGGGAGGTTTTGAAATCGGTTGACTTCTGTTTAGTATGTTACCGGAAAGTCAGAGTTTCTGAACTGTGGTGTATAGCCAGAAATTGCTGTTTCCAGTTGTGACATCTGCTCCCATCTCCCCTGTTGGTGAAGGTTGTTTGCTACGGTTTCCTCATACGGTGGTAGATGGGAGAAGTGAGGGTTGGGGGGGGTTAGTTCCCCTGATCATTGATGGACCTACATACAGTTCATATGTAAACAATCCTACATTATACTAATATATTTATTTATTTTCTTATGGCTGCCTAGTCTTTAATGTCTGTTGCTGACAGCTTCACTAGTACAATGGAGGAATTTTCATTATTGATGCCTCTGGACCTCCAAATAAAGAACTGTCAGTGAATAAGTACTGTTTGGATTCATTTAATTATTAATCAGGATGATAGGGTATTCTCCAAGGCATGCAGTTCTGTTTCGAAGACGACTGAAGTCAATAGAAAGTTTTCCCTTGAAATAGAATAGTCATGAGAGTAAACGCTCATCAGTATGAGTAAGAATTTGATAGTCCAGTCCTTTCTGTGTCTACTATTTTGATTAGAGTTAACCGATTGCTGCTCTGCATGATCAAAAAGTGTGGGGAACAGGATGCTTTAGAAAAAATAAACCAGACATTGCAGAATAGTCTTCAAATTTCAAGAAAACATGAGATTAATTTTCTGTCAACTTAGATTCTGTGAAACAGTGCTAAGCTGAAGTCATAACAATTATAAATTGTGTAAACTTGTTCTTGATTTCTGTATTATTCTTTTACTGGCAAATTAGTCGTGTTTTACTCCCACTGCTTACAGATACCGACAAGAATCACAGTCCTGTTGTGTGTAGAGAAAAAAAAAATGAAGGGCACTTCTGGGCTACTCAGTGAGAACTAGTTTTATTTGATTGTATTCTTCCTGAGCCAGACATGTATTTCATGCCTGTCGGACCCAGCCTACTGTCTGATACACGGTGGCATCAAACACACAGCAGTATCATAAGTACTGATACCATGTGTTAAGTTTTATCAGAATGATGTAGGGCTGAATAATTTTGCACATAGGACTCCACATCCTATCCTTATACTTTCCACCGTCTCCTGTGGCAGAATTTTCAGCCCAGGAAGCAGATAAAGGAGAGCTACTTAGTTGGCTCTCCTTCTAAGTAACATGTATTTGTAGGTGGAGAGTAGGAGACTTTTTCTCGGGAAGGCTGCCTTGTAAATCTCCTTTGTAATAGAAGAGCCAGTGATGGTTGTGGCCTCCAGCAGGTTGTAAGAGTAGTTTTTTCTGACTCTTCTGTAGCATCCTCTGACCGTGAAATTAATTTGTGTGGAATTTGAAAGATGTGCTGTAGTGGTATAGTTAGGGGCAGAAAAGCGGTAGCGGTGGTATGTCTCATAATGCTGTAAGAGAAGCAAGGGCGGGGGGGAGTGATTGCATCTTGTGTAAAACTGTTGTAACTGGGTAAAATAGGTGAGCTTGTAGGCACACATAAGGAAATACGTGCTGTTTTTTCACAAAGTGTTCTGCTGCCCCATAAGCACTTAATGTCAGTACAGAAAGCACCTTCTGCATCTAGAGTCTGAAATGAGTTTGCAGAATCTTCTCAGTGGTTGCAACCTGTACTGAAAGAAGATGTATCTTGAAATCATCTCTCCCGGAATCTCCTCTCCAGTCCTTCCAACAGCCTCCTAAGCCTCCTAAACTCATCGGAAGCAAACTTTCTACACATCATCCTATACCGAGGTTGTACCTGAGCAACAAAAGTGAAATTTGCCAGTAGAGCTCCATGGACTACCGCCCTCCCCATACAAGCACTCCAAGACAGAATCTCCCAGATCACAGGGTTCTGCGTAATACACTTTGACTTTTACTAGATTTCCTCATGAATGTTCACTACAGCCTCGTGGAAAGTGGATGGATGAAATGAAGCAGCTTTTAGGTATTAGGAGGAACTTGCCCACAGTCAATGAACATTGTTTCTCGTAAAACTTCGTCCCTAACTCTTTGGTCCTGGAATTCAAAGATGCATGCCAAATTTCATCAAAAAGATGACCCTGGGTGCTGAAAGTCAGGATTTGTGGGATGGTTAAAGTAAGGAGCCTCACAAATTCACAAATGACAAAATACAGTCATGCTGTAGTATCTTCCCTGCATGCCTGCCTGAAGCTCACCTCTTAATCTTTTCCATAGATAATAAATTGCCTCTTACTCCATCTCTTTTCCCCAGGAAACAACCATTATATGAGCTTTCCCTCAGCCCTCTCTACGAGCAGTGTCTACCTGTCTTCTCAGATGGGTTCACAGCTTTAACTTTGGAGATTGGGGAATCTGCATAGTATTCAAATAAGAGCTTTTGTGTCCAGGAGCTTGTTTGTAACCTAATTATATTACTTGATCCAGGGTGGGGGGCAAAATACACTCCCATAAATCTCTCTGTAGTCTTTTAACTGACTACAAGATGCAAAACCTGATAAATTCCCTGCAAAAAGTAAGGTTACAATGCTGGTGTACTAGGATGAGGTATTGTTTCCAATTGGAAGAGAGCAGCAAAATGTCACCTTTCTTCAATGACATGATGCGTGATGCTTAGGTTATTTCTGAGGCTCTGCAAGGAATTTGGTGACTTCGGAGAATCTGTTGAGCATCCAGAAGAGCTTCGTGTCGCTTACATACAAGAAAAGTAGGTGTCTTCTGACTATGGAAGCATATTGTTGAAAGGCATGATTGTATGACATGAAGCTTTCTCGAGGTTATTTTTTTGCTGTGATAGATACTGAGCGCCTGACTAAAGGACAAGGCATATTAGTATATGTCTTTTCAATACAATATGGACAAAGATCCTAATAAGCCATCTACTGAATGGGACGGTGTATAGGATGCTCAGACATTTTCTTTGCTTTTCCTCCCCCCTCCACCTCCCACCGTGCAGAACTGATTCTCTGTAACACTGCATTAGAGTCTCTGGGTGTCAGAAATCAGGAACAGGTATTCTGGAGAAATGAAACATAAACCACTGAAGGCTATGTAATTGCGTGTTCACTATTCGCAGTTCAGGATGTTGAATGCAAGGCTGGAAATGAAGCTCAGTGTTGTTAAAGATCAGTCTTCAGATGCGACAGTAATTTCGGCAATATCACGAGGTTTGTTTTCCTAGCTCTTAGTTCAGAGTCTGTTTGTAAGATAATATGGAGAAATTACCTATTTCACAACAGTGGCTATCCTGGGTCGGATCAGAGCCAGTCCCATCGTCATGTTTCCTGCAGTGGTTAGTAGCAGATGCCCAAGAAGGAAAATAAGGAGAGGGTAATTTTGTAATGATACTTCCCTGAACCACTAATTGCAAAAAGTTGGGAAAGAATTGGGGGATTTCTGGAGTCAAGGATGATGTCTCAGTGTTAGATCTGTTGGGCATTAGAGATCTCCTTTGAATGTGTCCAGCCTCTCCTCGATCACACAAACTTTCAACATGCTGAGCATGGAGTACCACAGTTTAACTGCATATTGTGAGAAGAACAGCCGCCTTATGCTTGGGATTTTCTTGAACCTTCTACCTACCAGCATCAGTGCCATGTCGTTTGTGTTGGAAGAGACAGTAAATGCTAATTCTGTGATCACGTTTTCCATGTGAATTGTGATTATAATTATGAAGATGCATGAAAATGTACGTGTGGGAAAAACAGACTGTATACTTTTCAAAGAGCTGCACACATACCAAAGACCTAGTTGAAAGCACCAGGTTACATCAGTGAAATTTGATTTATACTGAAAAAATTGTGTGTGTGTAACAGGACAGCTTTTTTAAGGCATTAAGAGACAAATGGACTCCAAAAGCAGAATGTCTGGCCTGTTAGCAAGTTTTCTTTTTCTTACCTTCACTTTTTCCAGCCTTAAGGGATCATAGGATCTTGTTTTCTGATGTTAGATGTCTGTATTACATAGCTTAGGTTTTGAGTCATTCTGTAAGTTAAAGAATATCTGTGTCTGGATGATGAACCTGTTTTATATCTACCATAAATGGACTTAATTATTCTGCATATGAATTTTTCCTGATAGAACTGGTTGTCGGTGAGTTAGGTTTCACACTTGATCACACTGCTGTCAGTGGATTTGCAGATCTTCAAACCCCCAGTGTATTAATGGTGTTAATCAAGCAAAGCTGCTGCAGCTTTATTTATTTATTTTTCTTCCCTCGAGGGTACTATAGTGGCTGGTTTGAGCATTAGCCACTAAATGCCGAGGTGGCTGTATGGTAACTGCAGCAGCATTTCAGTGTCTAATGGACCAGGTCACGTGCAAACCCTCATTAAAACATGATTAAAGTATCCCCTTTTGTTTGTTAGATGGAGCCAAGCCCACGCTTTGCGCTGGACCCTCCATTATGTTTGTGCTCTGTGTTTTGAAATGTCGCTCTTGTTTGTGAAGCTGATTGTTCACCACTCCAAGCCCCAGCCTCATTCAAACCTCTGCTGAAGGTGCGCTGCATTCGGCTGGCTTTCTGTTACTCACCTCTCCTCTTACACCGACTGATGATTAAATGCGAGTAAAGGAAAATGGTGTCTGCTTTCATTTAAAATGTAGTCTTCTAAAGACAAATATGAAATGTGAAGCTCCTGTTGTTGGCTGGGGGTTCATCTTATTTTTCTATCCCTCTGCTTTTTAACTACCAAAGAGGTTGCCTTTTTTTTTTAAAAAAAATGTAATTAATAAGCTAGTCTTACAGTTAGAGAACAGCGTAAATTATGTTGGTCATTTGCCATGACCACCTGTGGTAGCACATAAATAATGAGAGAATAACAAAAATTTATGACTAAATTTAAAAAATCAAAAGGATTTAGTTGTACTTTCTAAGACACGCCTTCTTATCTTGTCTGGGAGTGGAAAAAACTGGGCTGTTCCTTACGTTTATTATTTGTGAACCATGGAAATCAGTATGCTTCAAGCTCAAAGACTCGTAGCATGAATCCACAAATTTAATTTGTATCCTTGATTGGGTAGCCTTGGCAGTACCTATGGAAAGCATAAACTTATTGGAAGCATGGTACAGTGGTACAGTTGATCAAGTCCTATGATCAGCATAAATGACTGGAGAGGGACAGCTGATGTGGTGGTTGGAATTTGAGCAAACGAAGAGTATTATTTCCAAATCAACATGTTGCAGAAGAAAAAGGGATAGAGAATGCTATGTAAGTTCCTAGATCTGTCGTTTTCTTTTGACACTCTGTGAAATCGGATGATTTGGCGCTTGTAACTACTGTGGGTAAGAGGCATTTATAAGAAAGAAAATAAAATGTATATGTGGCAATGGTGGGGGAGGCGTCTGTTCTGAAAACATCTGAGATGCTGGAAAGTGTGTCCCCAGTGGGAAAGAGAAATTGCATAGCTGGCGCTGAGGCTTGCTTCTTATGCATATGTGGCCATATTTAGAAAAGGATCAACATTAGGAGCTGAATTATTAGAGAAGTGAGTGGCTGGAAGGATTGAAAATAAAGGAAATTACTTGTATCTTGCCTGTTCGTTTCGATTTGGCCAGATGATGCTGTGGGAGGGTTGCTAACTCCAGGCTAGCTGCCTGTGCAAAATGAATCTTCAGATGAGTTTCAGAAGGTAAATGTTTGATTTTAAAGCTCCACAGCTGCTGTTACCTGGGTTTGTACGTGGTTGCCTTCTGCCTGCAGGCAGAAGATGAGCAGGCATGAATGAAAACCATCCTCTGGACTTGTACGCCTGGTCTGGAAGGACCGGATCCAACACTTGATGGAGCAAAGTGCGGGATGCTTGTACTGTATGTAGCGCGGTGGGAAGCTCCTGGTTTCTTGTACATCTTGCAAACACGCACATGTATAAGTAAAGCAAACAACAGCCAATTAAAAAAAACCACACCACATTTCAAAAGAAGGTATGTATACAAAAACGAAAGCTGGCTTTTTGGAAAATACTTGCCAGTACAGTCATACAGTTCATTACAATTATTTGCACCTATGTGGCAGTTTTCAGTTTATTGCGATTTTGTTCAAGTACAACAGATTATCTAAATAAATTCATTTGGGGGGAGGTGGGATTCAAATGATGCTTCTAAGACAGCCCAAAGGAATGCTGTCAAAGTTTTCAGGAGCAGTTAAACTCTCCCTCCCGCCCCCCCCCCCTTTTTTTTTTTTTAGAAGTGATTCTTTTTGTTACACTCATCTTTCATTTTGAAAGACTTATTTTTCTTTTTTGGCAAAATAATTGATCACAACTGGCAAGGAACTGGCATGGAGCAACAAAGAATTTCTGTCTAGCTAAAAATTGTATTCGAGGCCATCTTGGAGCACTTTGTGGAGTAGAAACTCTTTGTATAAGAAAGGACATTCGAGTTAAGTTGCACATTTTCCTCCCCAAAATTAGCATACCAGAATACTTTATTGCAGAGTGTTTAGAGTACTTTGTACAAGAAATAACAGTAAGTTGAAGATTGCTAACTGAGGATCTGTAATGATGCCAACTGACTTTTTTTATTTAATGAAAGCTTTGTATACATAACAGGATGAGTCATCACTGGAGAGTTCTGAAAGTGTTTGGCATCCCAAAGAATCCTTTTGTATGTCTCTGCACACAAAAAAAGTATTTTTATCATGAAACTGCCTTAAGAAGTATTGCAATAACTGGAAGCTTTAGGGGAGTGTTTTCTAATGTGGCTTAAATCTTAACTTTCTATTATTGTTTTAAAAATATTTTGGTATTCTTAGATCTTCCTGAATAATAGGATGAAAATTTCTAAGTAGTTTGTTGGCTGTTAATCTTTTTAAGATGTGGCTTCAGACATGCTTCTTTTATAAATTTGTTTTTAAAAGCCCGTAATAGGAGCGTGACTGTTTTCCTTAGCTTTAATGCAAGTATTAAAAATCTGTTTGTAGGAGAATATTGGAACTCATTTTGCTTTATTGAAACAGGGTCCCTGTTGTAAACCCATAGTAGCTGCTTATCTGAGTCACACTTATTTTAAGTACTCTTATTCTTTTGATGCAGTTGTCATGTAGAAGAACTGGTTGACTTTGGTAGTTTCTGTTGTCTCTCTTAAGAAGCAAGTATCTTCTAAAAATCAAAGTTTTTTCTTATTTGTGCTAAGAACATCAGTAGTTCTTATTCTCACTCAGAGCAACTGTTCCATAAAAAGAAGCAGAAACCTTTCTTCATGTTTAAGATGTTAATAAGTTATGTGTAAGAGCAACACTGTATTTTGCCTGTGATATTTATGAATGGTGCAAAACCTGGTTTGTATAAAGTTCAAGTGTGTGCAAAGCAGCAGAGATTGGATTTTGCAGCTGGTGAAACAGGGTAGCAAACTTATTTTTATGTGATATTTTTAGGAACATATGGAATATTTCAGGGTTTTTTCCCCACTGATTCGTTCTTAAACAGTGCTTTTTGTAAACCGTGCTATAATTAATTAAAAAAAAAATCAAAACTGTTGGTAGATTCCTTTATGCCTTGTAGTAGTGATGATATAGATACATTTATTAGGTATTAAACTCAACAGTTTTAATTTTTGTGATTTCTTTTGGATGAACCTGAATATGAAATTTACGGCCAAGGAAACTTGAAAAAAAGAACAGAATTCTTCAGAAGAAGAATTCATGCAGAAGTCTGCAGAATTTGTAGTTTTCCATCCAGGAAAAAAAAAAAAAAGCTTTCATAATAATTTGGAATTGTATAGGCTTTTAAGCCAAATTCTCTGAATGATGCTGATAACAGAAAGCATAAAAGACAGAAGGGCTTTCAGACGGTCCTTGAAGAAGTACGTAGGTTAATTATTCAGCACTACACATGCAAGTGTGATAGTTTTGAGGTGGACTCTCGGGTTCATGCATTTTTATTTTACTGTGCGCATCCAAGGCTAAGCATTTAAACAGTTCTTTCATTTCATTTGGAAGTGAAACAACAGAAATTTATTTAGCTAACAAAGTTCATATTTGTTGATAGTTTTTATTTCAGCTTGGAACTAGTTCAGTGGCATTACTAAGCAGTGCTTTCTAATGGTAGCACTTTTTCTGTATTGATTTTTTTTTTCTTTAAGATGACATTCTTAGGTTCTATGTTACCAACTTAGTGTTATTCTACAATCAATTAAATGTTGGCTCATGCTCATGTGGGGTGTGGCTAGTGAGACTGAAGCCCTAGTTTGTTTTTATTTTCCAAGGGAAGCTAATCCTCAACTTTTGATTTCATTTTTGGAAGAAGTAAACCCTCAACATATCTGTAAATTGGATATAAGAAAATAAGGCGTTGGGGTGTGTCTGTATCTAGAGAAGGTAAAAGTTTTGGTGTTGTTATTAATTTTATGTTTGCCTGGCATCCTCTGAGAGCTCTTACTGGGAGGAGCTCTACTTCAAAATACTGTACTTCCTCCAAGAAAACATTATTCCCAGCTGTTCAGATGAAGAAACTATTCTATGATTCTATAAGGAAGTTTCCCTTGGGGACCTTGAACCAACCAGATTATCTTTATTGTAGGATTGAGATGCAAAGAAGAAAACCAGTTTTTGTTCCTCTATGAGATGACTTTATGTTCTTGTTTTGTAGCTTGTAGGCCAGAACATTGGTGCCTGAAATTTCTGTGTGTCTTAGATTTTCTGCCAAGTCTTGACAATTAAAGTATTCTAGAATGTCAGTTTTCCAGTATGCTGAATGCTGCAGATCCTGGACGCTGCTGTAGCTTTCTTAAGTTTGCAGTAAAAAGGCATTTCTAGTGGAATCTGTCACCAAAACAGAACAAAGATGAGTGGAGAAGAAAAGGTGGGGAAGGTTATTGAAGGTTTCCCACCTCATCGCTTCTGAGGAAGTGTTGCCTGGTAATTTACCTACCCATGTTTTGTTAGTAATGGAAACTTTGTAGTTAGCTCTGTATTTACAGGGCATTTAAGGCCATGATTCCAGAGACTTGTTCTGCTGGCAGCAGTGACTTAGGCAGTCGCTTTTTTATTGCAGCTGCTCAGCCCTGTTCCTCTGCCAGTGCGACTGCAAGCACGCTGCCTGGAGAACCTGGCTGCAAACTCGCTTCTGACAGTATTGTATTCTCAATTTGTAAAGGGTAGGTGCGACTTATGTGTTACTTCAGGTGAATATTTGACGGTTGTCCAAGTCCTGTTAGTTTTGCTTTGACCCGTGCTGACTTTCTGAAGTGTTATGTATAAAGCTATTTTTTGTATTTGTAGATTCTCACAGTAGAATCGTAGTGTTCACAGAAGCAATGTGCTAAAGAGGAGAAGGCCTCTTCGATAGCAGTTTGTTTAGAAATAAAATTTTTAAATTTTTTTTTTTTATTTTTTTTAACTTACTCTACCTTTTTTAGCTTCTAGGTTATGTTTCCTTTCACTTTCTATGGTATAGTTTTACATTGGTAAACTTGTGCTTTTATAATTTCTTTTTTAATTAACAGAATTCTTGATAAAACTTTAGAACTTGTGCAATTTTAACCTTTGTAAGTAATTTAAGGTTTTAAATGCTTGAGATATGAAGAAAAAAGACAAGATTTAGTCTTGTCTTAGATTAGATTAACATCTTTATCATGTCAGTAACACATAGTCAGCAATCAAATGGTTCCTGTTGTGCCTACATCTGTTTTACTTGCCAGTGAACTAAACCTTCCACAAGTCAAGGCATGCCCATGTCTAGGCTCCACAGTCCTCAGATATAAATTTTGAAATTAATAATGTTATTCAAAATTGCCTTAATACTTTTGAAAAGTTGAGATCCAGGAACCCAGCTTTGGGTTATCTTGGTGAGAATTTTGTGCAAAAAAATAGATTGCCCAAGGTCACAAAATAAATAGATAAAAAAATAGATTGCTCAAGATAACAGGTGTATAAAGAATACGTGTTGTGATGTGTTAGTGCTGAGCTTTTAAAGATGAGAAAGTAAGTGTTAATAATTCATACATTTTACTTACAGTAGTTGCAGCACAGTTTAAAAAAATTATAGGTGCAGGTACTCTGTAAATGTTTTGTGGAAATTTCTCTTGAAAAATCAATACAAATTGAGCTGCGATTCCAGTGCGTTTGAAATTGCTTGTATCCAAGAAACAAGGAACAAAACCCATCTAAGAGATTGGAGCTGGATAGAAATAGTTAATGGCAGACTGTAGGGATTAGTGTTGGGTTCAGCCTTACTGTCGTTAATGAGCTGGAAGAAGGCGGAAGCAGCAAGCTAATGGTATTGACAGACAGTATGGAAGTAAATGGATTTGTCAACACAAGGAGAGAGAAAATGGAGAAGAACACAGGTTAGGAATATACAAAATATAGAAAAAGGGGAAGGAGATTCCCCCCCAACTTTCTCTGACAGATAAAACAAATGCTATTGAGTCAGTCAGGGCTGATGGGTATTCCAGACTCACTGATGAGAGTGAGAATCTTGCAATAAAATTATGCTGAAAGGGAACAGCAGATAAATGACTGTTTTTTACAGATTATATTTTAATTACCTCAAATATGAAGGTTATGAAGATGAATGCATTACCGTTTATTATACAGCTAAACTTTGTGTTGATATGAACAACAGGCACGTCCACGCTCACACCTAAGTTTAAATAAAATGTGTCATGGAGGGAAAAAAAGTGTTGGTAAAATCTAGTAGTTAAGAGTGCAACTTCCTACTTTTATATTAAAAATATTAAACCTCTTTTATCTTGCAGGTGGTGGTGTAACAGTAACTATGCCTGTTAGGCAGAGGTTTTTTTTTTTCCCCCCTATATTCTAGGAACTTTGTAAACAAAGTTATACTGAGAGAAGAGAAGGCATTTTCATAAAATACCGTTTTCTAGAAATAATCTCTGTAGTCCACAAGGGATGAAAACATGTAATAGGAAATTATCCACTGTTGAACTGTCGCAAATGTAACCTCAGCTGCTCTGCAGACACAGACATCGAGACTAGACTAGCAGCATTTACCAGCTGTGTGTAAGAGCTACAATGCACGTAAAGGGATTTCACATTTTATTATGTGGGAGGGATGATGTCAGTTTGGTTGATTATGCCCCTTTCAAGCTGCTGTGATAATTACCTGCTTGTTACCAGAAGTGTCAAACCCATTTTCAGTTCTTGTTTGCTTTTGCTGTCATGCCCTAATTGCTACATAATTTTGTCCCTGCCAATTACTACCTTGGAGTTGAATTTTACAGTGAAAAAGTTGTAAGAAGCAATAAAGTCATTGTTTTTTAGATCTCATAATTTCAGTAGAATATTTTATTACGCTACAAAGTATATTGAAATACATGCTGCTCAGTTCTCTGAGACGGTGAAATCCCATGGTTCCCACTGAAATCAAGAGGATGGAGAAGGCACAACTTTTTGAGAGAGCAAGCCCCTTGCAGTTGAGGTGGTGGTAGTACATGCCTTGATGGTTAAATATGCAGAAATGGTGTGGAGAATAGATGCCTTCTAACTTTTTATTTTGGAAATAAATATATTTACTACATTCTTTAGAGGTAGGAACTCTTAGGTTTTGTGGTTTTTTTTTCTAATTCCTTCCCTTGCTTTTCATCCTATCTTTTACATACTATGTGAGTTTTGAAAGTTGCCTTTGATGGTAGATTTTGGGTCACCTGATGTGATCCTTTATCCGTAGTTTTCTATGAAGATGTAATGTAAATGGATTTCTTAAAAAGGTTCTGGGCCTAACAGTGTTTTATATCCTGATTAAAGCTATTTGTTTGAATTATTCAGAGGAATGAAACCTACAGTAATTGGGTTAAGAGCTGGCTGACAAAGCACTTTGTTGTCTTTGGGAACTGTTGTTGCCTCACTTCGGGTTTTGTGAGTGGTCCTCCAGCAATGAAGTCTGGTATTAGTCAATATTAATAACAAGTACTGTTGGTGAAATCTGACGTGGATGAGCATAGGGAAGAGGCAAAAGTGGGCTTTGGGTCGAATAAGCACATTTAAACAAAATGCACTTCACCCTAAGGAGAGGAATGGTGTCACCGTGTAGAGGTGTAGGCAGTGTACGTAGTACAGGGAGAAGCATTTCTGGCAAGGGATTTAGTGTGGGGTGTTTGTGGCTCTGTCCTGAAGCTCTGTTTATTGCAGAGATTGTGAGATTGACTGCAGCCTTATTTAATGTGATTCTGATATCCATGATTAAAAGACCGAAATGTTGGTGAAAAGTCATGAAGCAGACCAAAGATGGTAGAAAGCTTTGGAGGGTATTCCTTTGGTGAGAAAGATAAAGATGCTTAGTCTGTTTAGTTTATGGGAGGGTGGAGAATTCAAACTCTAAAACTAAGTAGTAGCTTGATTAGAGTGGATAATACTTCCAGTGGAGAAAATACTGAGTTCTTAAGGGTTCCTTAACATAAGAGGAAAAGGCACAACAAGAGCCAGTGGTTGAAAACTGAAATGAGAGAAGTTCACATAGGAAATGAGCATGAATTCATAAGGAGGATCAAACGACAAAGGGTATGGCAAAGTGAATGTCCTTCTGAAAGACGGGCTTCAATCAATGACAGTTGTTTAGTGATGCTTATGGCTATCAGACTCATGTGGATAATGATTCAGGCATTGTATCCAGTGAGTCTGTGAGCAGCTGGACTTCTGTTTTGATAGCACTCTCTTTATCAGCCTTTTCATGGATGGTGTAATAAATGTTGAATGTTTTTGTGGTCGAAGATTCTTTTCAAATATAATCTTTAATATATTGATTGCAAAATACAAATGGTTTCTAAGATTCTGAGGACATAATATACCTCACTTGTAATTCTTTTGTCATCATGAAGGCTTTCAGGTACTTCAAGGGGAAATTTCAGTGTGCAAAAATAGAGGGGAAAAAAAATCAGTTATGCAGAAGTAATACTGTAACAAAAATTACTGGTTTTACTGCTGAAATTCGTGTGTGGTCAAATAGTGAACTAGCCTCTGCTCTGTCCTGTCGTAATACCAAGACAGTACTTGGGTAAATCTGAGTAGCCTTGGGGCTGCTGTAAGTTACACCTAGCCGTATGCGCTTCCCCTGGGAGTGTTGTCTGCACAAATGGTTGCAAGTATAGCTGTTACAGAGCTGCTCTGCCAGCTTTTGATACCTGGAAGTACTTCTGAACGGTTTGATTAAGATAATTTTTGAGGCTACGTGGTCTGGTGAGTAGAATTGAACTTTCATGCTGTAAATGTTAATTAGAAGCATATGTGTATATGTAAAAAGAAAGCTGAAATAAAAGTATAAATATCTAAGAAGCTGTCATTCCAGAAGGTCTATGCTCAGAAAAAATTAGGTAAATATACAAATAGTCCCATTATAAATCAGTTTTAGTATAATTTCTGATTATCTTCATTACTTGTTTTTCTGGTGGGTTCTGGAAAAAGATAGGAAGCGAGTGATTCAGATTGTATTTTCCAAGTTCTTTAAGACAGTGTCACTTACACTGTCACCAAAAGAAGCGTCACTCGCTTTGTTCCCTTTCCTCTTCCTCTAGCTACTCTTTCCTATCAGTGCCCTTCTCCCTTGCTGCTTCCAGCACAAATGTTCATGGACCTCCAATGAATGAAATAGGATAACTGATCTGGATGAAAATCAGCTGTGTTTTGCTGGGTATAAACTCCATCTGTGTTAATGCTTAAACTTTGTTTTAACATTATTTCTGTGTCTTCAGGTTAGCATGTTTGAATCTTGGAGTATTTTGGCATTTTTTCCATACTGAACATAAATTTTGAGAATTAATTTCCTACTACCTTAAAAAGACATTTCCTTGCCTCTTTAAACTGAGGATATCTGTGGAACTGGAGAGAAGATGCAGAACTTGAGGACCCTTTGCAACTTGCAGTGCAGTATATAGACTAACCTTACTGCTTGTGTGTCCTTGGATGATGGCCTCAAAGGAACTTGACCTGGAGGTATCAGTTGGTCCTCTTGGATGACTTCCATTGTAGTAGTTGCTGTAACAAGGTTCGCTGGATATGTGCCCCTATCATGTGACACAGATACAGTTTTGTTTATAACTCTGACCTGTATCGTATGACGTAGGCTGAGCAGCAGATCGTTCTTTTGGTAGCGCTTCTGTCACAGCCTGATCTCATCTGGTGCTGGGGGTATGTGAAGGAGTTGATCAGGTAGTAGAACTCCTCTAGCATCAAGTGACGGAAAACCCATCTTTTCATTAACATTTCTTTAAAGAAAAACATGGAAAAAGGTAAATTAAAGAAATGAGGGAATAACAATTCTAAAAAACTACGGTGAATTTGTATACGTAATTTTAATGGACAGAAGACTGGCATAGAGAAAAAACAGAGAAGGTAGCCTGATATAGTTTGTAATGGTCTCAAATAAAAAGAGGTGAAATTATGAGAACATGGGTATACAGCAATGATCATTGTCCCAAATAAAGATGGTAGTTTAACAGTCCTTTGAACAGAAGCTTAGAAGTTCTCTATTACAGTTATTTTGGTCTATTTGTAAACCTGTGATTGTCAGAAGGGAAATTTGTGTCTCCAGGTTAGAAGAATCCTCTTCAGGAATGGGAAAAAAGTATTGGACAGTTTTGTTAGCAGGAAGCAGCATTTATGCCTTACAGAGATTGGTACATCATACGTAAGTCCACGGGACCTGACGAGATGCATCCCAGAGTCCTGAGGGAATTGGCTGATGTAGTTGCCAAGCCACTCTCCATGCTATTTGAAAAGTCTTGGCAGTTGGGTGAAGTCCCTGGAGACTGGAAAAAGGGTAACAATGCCCCCATTTTTAAAAAAGGTAGCAGGGAGGACCTTAGGAACTACCAGCCTGTCAGCCTCACCTCTGTGCCTGGGAAGATCATGGAACAGATCCTCCTAGAAGCTGTGCTAAGGCACATGGAGGACAGGGAGGTGATTTGAGACAGCCAGCATGGCTTCACCAAGTGCAAGTCCCACCTGACCAACCTAGTGGCCCTCTATAGTGGAGTGACCACATCAGTGGACAAGGGAGGAGCTACAGATGTCGTCTATCTGGCCTTCTGCAAGGCCTTTGACACAGTCCCCCACAACATCCTTCTCCTAAATTGGACAGAGATGGATTTCATGGGTGGACTGTTGGGTGGATGAGGATTTGTTTGGATGGTCGCATCCAGAGTGTAGTGGTCAATGGCTCCATGTCCAGATGGAGATCGGTGATGAGTGGTGTTCCTCAGGGGTCTGTATTGAGACCAGTACTGTTTAGTATCTTCATCAGTGACATAGACAGTGGGATCGAGTGCACCTTCAGCAAGTTTGCAGATGACTCAAGCTGAGTGGTGCGGTTGACACACCTGAGGGACGGGATGCCATCCAGAGAAACCTGGACAAGCTTGAGGCATGGGCCTGTGTGAACCTCATGAGGTTCAACAAGGCCAAGTACAGGGTCCTGTACCTGGGTCGGGGTGACCCCCGATTTCAATACATGCTGGGGGGATGAAGGGATTGAGAGCAGCCCTGCCAAGAAGGACTTGGGGGTACTGATGGATGAGAAGCTGGGCATGAGCCGGCAATGTGTGTTTGCAGCCCAGAAGGCCAACTGTATCCTGGGCTGCACCCAAAGCAGCATGGCCAGCAGGGCGAGGGAGGGGATTCTGCCCCTCTTCTCTGGTGAGACCCCAGCTCTGGAGCCCTCAGCACAGGAAAGACATGGACCTGTTGCAGCAGCTCCAGAGGAGTACATAAAAATGCTCAGAGGGATGGAACAGCTGTGCTGACGGGCTGAGAGAGTTGGAGTTGTTCAGCTGGGAGAAGGCAAGGCTCCAGGGAGATCTTCTTGCAGCCTTCCAGTACTTAAAGGGGGCCTATCAGAAAGATGGGATGGACTTTTTAGCAGGGCCTGTTGCGATGGGACAAGAAGTAATGGTTTTAAACTGAAAGAGGGCAGATTTAGACTAGACATAAGGAAGAAATTTTTGACAATGAGGGTGGTGAAATAGTGGAACAGGTTGCGCAGAGAGGTGGTAGATGCCCCATCCCTGGAAACGTTCAAGGTCAGGCTGGATGGGGCTCTGAGCAACCTGATCTAGTTGAAGGTGTCCCTGCTCACTGCAGGGGGTTGGACCAGATGGCCTTTAAAGGTCCCTTCCAACCCAAATTGTTCTATGATTCTATGTCTGTTTTTACAGAAGCTTTTAAACATGTTTGAAGACTTGTATTAGTTGTGACTGCACTTCGGAGTATTGCTTATTAGCTACTTATGTTGTTGTTTATATTTCACAACAGTATTTCCAGAGTTTTATTTACTGTGGTATAAAAATAGTTTCCATGATCTGGCTTTTAGGATTTACTTCTAGTTTGAAAACAGTTTTGTTAAAAGAAAAACAATTCATGGGAATTATAAATTTACACTGACACCCTTCTGATTACATTGCCCATTTTCTTTTTAGGTCTATTTTTATTCTTCTGAGATTTTCCAGCCTTCTGCATAAGTTCTAATGGATTTTTAATTAGCGAGCCGATCTTGTGTTTTTCCCTTTGGCTTTCCTAGGTTTAGCAGTTTTATTGAAAGAAAAATATTTCATAATACTTGTTGACATTATCTGAAACAAAAAAGCATTTCTTTATAAGGAGCACTAAGGGTGCTAACAGATGGAAAAGATACGTGGTGATATGACATTAATTTCTGTTGTGTTTTTTGTCCCCTGTCTGAATCCATTTTAGATGAGTAATGACAAACTGTAGTTAACATGCAAGAACTACTTTTCTTACATGCCACCAATTAATTTGGGTAGTAGTAAGAAAATTCTGCCTAATGTGTTCTAAGTCAGCATCTTGCAGAAAAGCAGGTTATTTATATCGCTTTGGGTACTGCTGGCCCTTTGATGACGTGATCCTTCTAGTTTAAGCTTAAATGCCTGTTGGGGAAAGCAGTAGGGAAATACACGGGTATTGTTGGCCGCAGTTTGTTTATTGCCTGTTGTAAAGAGGAGCTCAGGGGAGGATGGATGCCTTTCTCAGGGAATCCTGTAACAGCATCTGAGACACAGGTGGGGTTTTTTTGTGATATTGGTGGGATCAGAATTATTTCAAAAGCTTAAGAATGAATGGAATTATTTTCCAAGTAATCTACAGGAAGGCTTGTGTTTGCAGTTAGTTCAAAGGACATGAGTAAAATTGATTTGATACAAAAGATACTGAGCTTTATTGGATGAGAAAGCATGAGATGTTCTGAGTTGACTGATGCATTTTGATAGATGTAAGATCTGGAAACCTCTCAAAACAATGTCGTGCGAGTGGGATTTAGTTTCTCTTGAAGAAATTTATACAATAGATAAGAATTGACTATTAGCATTGTTTTTTGATTATGCTAATTGAATTAACAATGAATAAAAGCAATGGTTAGAGCTTTTTATGATCATTGTATTCAGCTTGTACTTGCTGGGTAGAAAACACATTTTTTGAGTAAAAACTGTAGTACTAGATCACTTGGTGGTTTGTATACCTGCACTCTGCGTGGCTGGGTGTTACGGCAGACGGCACAGTTTGCACCTGCATTTAATATGTCCAGTGAGAATATTTAACATAAGCAGACAAATGGATTTTGAAAGAATCTTCACAATCTTACTGTGGTAAGATGCTGGCAGACTGCAAAGTTTCAAAAAGAAATCTTTGAAAATGACTCTTAATTAATGGTGCTAAAATTACAAAAATCTGTTCACAGAGACAAAAACTTCCACCAAGTTCCAAGTACTTGGCAGCTGTTTCTCATACATGATGATTCAGATCTGCTGAATTTTATGTACGGGATCTTGAAATCACCAGACATGAGAATTACAGTCCTCACCATTGTATTGCAGGCTAAGCCTGCAACCTGTGAAGAAGCAAGTAGCTGGATATTTCTTAATTCTTCAAAAAAGCAAGAGCGTGGTCCTGTTGCGCGTAAAAAATTGTAGGCATCATGGCTGTCACAAGATTGGAGGAGTTAAAACTTCCCATAGCTGTTGTCATGAAGAAACATGTGTTCTGATGCAAGTGAATGCTTACACTACCCATCAGGAAGAGACAGCGTTTGATACAGTAGCATGTTTTGATGCAGTTTTCTTTACTTAAAGGAAGGAAAAGTGCGAGCAAGTGAAGTGTTTGATGCAGCTGCACCCATGAAACTCTTGCAAGGGTTAGAAGATTTATGGTTTTGACAATGCCAGTGGTCTCTCAACTGTTAGTATTGCCATTTTCATTCTCCTTGCCTGTAAAAATAGAACATGTGGAACCATTCTGCAGTCCTGATAAGCATCATTTAGCAAATTCATCAAAGACCCTCACACGAAGCGTTGTCTGCAGAATCATAACAATATAGCCGTTACCAAATCTGGAGCCAGGTAGGTACATAGAAGTGGCTGGGAGCTGGAAACATGCAGTCAGCTTGACTTGTAGCTGCTGGTGCTTCCAAAGATTTGTCTTAATGTGGTTCCAGAAAAGGTTTTAAAAAATAGTCCAAGCGCTGAAATTCTGGTCTGTTGTTTTGCATTATTTTGATAGTGAATATGGCTAAGTGCATTGGTAACAAACGCGTCAAGGATGTCGTTTGTGCAAAACTGCAAATGTATAATGTGTTCGAAGGTTGTAATTGCATCAGAAGTTTTTTTGTAATATAATTATTTCTGAAATGTGTAGAATGGTTAAGGTCTGCAGGTAATGTGTTTTGTGTTACAGAACTAAAACTACAAACTGCAAGACAGACAATGAGACTACCTATCAGTGAGAAGGTAGTACTTGAGAAATAAGAACCTGTAGCAATTTTTGATACTGTATATTGCTGCGTTAATGTGAGAGATATGAGTTAACGTGACAGATACTTGGCTAAAGGTAATTTTTGCTTACAGAAGTTATAGATGTCTAAACAGTCAGTTTGAAAAGCAAAAAAAAAAAAGTTGAAATATCTGAAAGCCTTTTATATGATTTCTCACTCTGTTATTTGAACTGTCTCCAAATCGGAACAGTCCATACATGTAGATCAGGCAACCTGGCTTCATACTTCTAACATCAAACTCAGATTTTCACATGTAATAGTATCACAGAAAGGTGTGCAGAAGTACGTTGCTGTGTAGTGTCCCTAGCCTCAATATTTCAGTCTGTAACTGGCTGTAGCAGAGCTGTGACCCCATGGTATTTTGTGGGCTCATGTGAAAAGTTTATTATTTTATGTGCCTGTGACTTACCAATAATGAATCCTCCTAGATTGGTCCTTGGCTGCTGTGACCCTCCATCTCTGTTGCCCAACCCACTGAGGATGTTCCCAAATGGGTAACAAGTTGGGAAGAAGATTTCATGGTCTTGTTAGGAAGGCTGTGTTTCAGCTAGGATAGTCTTCATCTGCTTTATCTTTTGAAAGAGCAGTTCCAGACTCAAACTGGAAAAACTATAACTTCCAGGAAGAGCAGAGAAGATGCTGAAGGTGGTCGCTTTGGCCAGACCAACCTCATTACCCAACGGAGTGTAGCTTCAGGCTCCTGGATCTGGTGGTCTTCTGCAAAATTGAGTTGAGATTAAGATTTTCCAACAGTGACATGACATTCCTGTTACAGTAATTATGCCTCTATGATTTGGGTAGACAGTTCTGATGAGTGCCTGCTGGCAGGACATCCTATTTACCTTTTCTCAGTCTCCCATGGAAAGTAATTTTGCTCTAATATTGACCTGAGAGCCTATGTAGTACACGTAACTATGCAAGAGCAGTTGAAGTTGAAAATACAGGTAACCTGAACTTCACATTTACTTAAAAGTACTAATTCATTTGACCTTTAGATTGTTGTTAGAACTGTGCAATGCAAATCCATCTTGAGACACAATATTTTGCTCAAAACCTGTCTTGGGACAGCTTTTTTTCTTTAAGAACTCTGCATTCATCAATTGGTTTCCCTTGTATTATCTTACTTTTTGTCAACAGTGACTGTACTTTAAGAACGAAAGCAAAGATGCATCTACGACATTTGGTACAAATAATCTTTAAAAGACTCCTATTTGCATTTCTTTGCATAGCATAGGAAATCTTTGACAAATCTTTCTCTCACAGGGGAGTACAGGAAAAGTTTAGATAAGAATATTGAGCGGAGGCTAGGTTATTTTTATGCTTCTTCTTAGACATCCCTGATCTCAAAGACTATAATATTTTTTCATTTCAGGTGTTTAGTGCTCTCAGAGGTAACTGTATAAAATACAGATGTGAAAAGTTTCAGCTCTGAGCACGTAATAGCCTGCATGAAAGAATAACACTGTGTGAATGAATAGTGTCTTTTAGAGCGTTACTGGTTAAGGACATGTAAGATGGGAAGTTGCAATGTTTTGGTTTTAAACATAAGCTGGGTCACTGCTTTTTGATGTAGTTACGAAAAGTTTATTATCCTTTATAAACTAGAAGTATTAAGAGACCCACTTTTCTTTCATTGTACCAAGAGACTAATGGCAACACTGAGTATATTTTTGAGATCTTTTAATAATGAGCAAGTTCTATAATCAGATTTTAATAAGTGATTCTGTAGATTTTAAACAAAAATGGTTGCCTACAGTCTTTCACTTCTCTCTATTACTAAAAGGTCACCTTTTTTTCACCTTTGCATTGCTTGTGACGTTCCTGTTGTGCATCTTTTCCATACAACAGGGTCCTTCTGCCTTTAATATACACATACTTAATATAAGAAGTGAATAGGAAGGAAGTATACGTTGAATTCTTTTTTTATAATGTATGGAAGAAGATGTTGTGGAGGGCAAGTGCAGAAAATATTTTCACCTGTTACTGGTTGCTCAATTAAAAAACCCTCTTAAGAATTTTTTAAATCTGAATCAGTTTGAAGCTGGAGTCACTATCATAGCGAGGTTCCTATTTTAGGCTTGTTAGTGTTTAGAGCTATTGAAATGAATTCTAGCTAGCTGGCATCTGCCTTGCTTCCACAGCCATATTGTTCATTTTACCCAAACTTGGATGTCGAATTTTCTCAACTCCCGTAAGTAGTAAAGACTACATTGAAAAATAGCGTTCAGAGAGGGGAAAAAAACCCGTTTCCTTGCAGGTATTTCCATGAATTGACTCTTACTTGCTGTGGCTCCCTTTGCATAGGGCTACTAGCTGAACCCTAGGTATTCTAGCTTATACTTAAGCACAGTTAAGCTTTCACATCTGTACTTGGGAGTTACGGTTCAGAAATAGTGGGAGCATGTGCTTTTGCACACCTGTTAAAAAGATTCTTGAAAAGATTGTAACAGCTTTCACTCGTGAAACTGTTGTGTGAACATTAATTTGTTACTAGCCGTGCTGATGGCAGCACTAATTGAACCTTTTTATAAATCATTCCTGTACCATCTTCTAGAGTAAGGCTGTGGACAGATGTTCATTTAACAAGACATCTGTGCTGGTTTAGGATGTTACTGTATCCCAGATGTTACACCGCTTTTTAAGGTTATTGGCCCTGTTTTGTATATTTAGTAACATCATTGTACTCAGCAGTTTGCAAAGCGTAGGAAGGAAGGTGGTTTCTCCCCTGAACGATCTACAGGTTTTGGCATTTGAGAAAGAGGGGAAGCTCTTCTAGGAGTGGTTTGGACGAACACATTCTCATAAACCTGAAACAAAATGGACTGGATTAGTAAGGTAGTTTCCATGGATGGTCTGAACAAATTGTCACCTGGTTTTATTGGTGGCCACTTACAGAGGACTTGCAGAAACTGGTGTCAGGCGATAATTTCTGGTTAATCATAAACTAGCAGCCTGGCAGTGACAGGCGTCTGAGGATAGTAGCTTTGTCAGTTATTTCATGTGGTTCCAGGAGATGTTGGCCCGTGGCCTTATTACTGATCACCTTGAGGAAAGAATGAGTAAGATCCAAGATGTACTTTTGAGTTATATTTTACTTGTAAGGTTACGGTGTTATTGCTGTCACCCTTTAAAAAAAAAAAAAACAAAACAACAACAAACATGTACCCACCCCTCCCAACAAACTAAAAAAAACCCAACCAAACAAAACCAAACATGCAAAATTGTCATGCGTTTAAAAAAATGAAAGAGTAAAAAAGACTAAAAGAAGTAGTATCTGATTACTGGCAGATGAATAGGGCACTTTTCCATTTTCTCCCAGCGTTGTGCGTCTGTGCTGCTCGCCATGCAATTCAGCAGGAGCCGCTCAGGTGCCCGGTGTCCTTCCTGCGTTGGCGAAGTCGGCAAGGCTTTGAGACATCCTCAGCGAGGCGCTCCCCCAGTGCAGAGGGAGTACCTGATGCTCTGCTGAGCCCTGCAAAAGGTTTTTCTGGGTTCATTTTCCTGTGGGCTAAATTTAATTAGTTGATTACCCAGAGAAGAATTACAAGATTTTTGTTTACTGTTGTGTATTTAGAGATGGAGATTAATGAAAGGCATTAGCTAAGAAAGCTAATTGATAACAAATTTAGGAGTAGGTCACAAAGGATTTTGATAAATGGCTCTGTTTTATGCTAATATGAGTAAAATTATCATAGACAGTAATTATATTCAACTGGAGTCCTATATACGTAAAAAAAGTGTAGTTTTGTCTTTTGTTGACTTCGTTTCATGAAACGCTGCGTGTGCTTTAAACACTAAAAGAAGTTCTCCTTCTCTCAGTGGATCTCTTCTTTTAAACATAAATAGACGTGCTTTTGTTTTTTCCTTCTAAATTGAACTCCATTGTAGGAAAAAGGCAAGCGAGAAAGCCAGTCGCGGAAACCTTGGCAGCAGCTCAGGCTGCGTACCGAGCCTGTTGTACTGGCTAATATTTATTGTTTTCTTGTAGAGCCCGTATTGGTCAGGCTCTGCCTGTACATTTTGTTCTCTGTTTGTAAGCTGTAGGAGACGTGGCTCATCTGTGTTCGGTACTTCTGCCGTTGCAAGCTGATGGGGTTTCTGCAGTGATGGGTAAAACACGACGTAGTTGCCCCTTGTAGTAAGAAAGTTTGGGATTGAGCTTCGAAATCTAGAGCAGAACTGAAGTTATAATCTTCAATATAGCAATTATGGTTGGTAGTGTCTGGCTTCGTGTGAGCGAAGGGGAATAGTCGCGGGCTGTCGTTCTGCAGTTGTTTTAAGGCAGCAAAAGCTGGCCCCGCTGTCGTCTTGCCCCAGAAGCCTTTTCGCATCCTTCTGCAGAAGGATGAACTTCAGAATAAAAAATCAAGTCCCAGGAGGAGAACAGAGCACAGATTGCTTTTCCCACTTTATTTAAGGGGGAGTGGGATAAGTAAACAGAAAAATAAAAATATCTACAGGGTTTATCAGTCAAAAAATTAAGTGTTATGCAAACCAGCCAAAAGCTTTATGTATAAAACTATTAAATAAAATATATAAACTTAATGCAAATAGTATCAAACAATCCATTCTTATTACAACTGTTGATTGCAACAGTTAGGCATGCTGTATGGCCTTCTCAGGTGTTGTTTTCTGTGGAAACATTAAATAATAGTTGTCAATACAGCATATATTTCACTGTTTTGTGACTTGAATTATGTTTTTCTCTATAACCTACAAATTTATGTTTGGCTTAAAATGACTTCTGATGATTGTGAACTGAATGTAACTAGCAAAAATAAGTTAAAGGTACAATACTGTATTTTTTCTACCATTCCTTCAGTTTTCTTTAAAACCTACGTAGCATTATGAAGGCTTTTTGTAGAATATTTGGGGGAGGGGAATGGGAAGAAGACACCAGACGTGGTTGTATCTGTTGCTGAAAGAAGCAATTATGTTTAATTAATTGAAACCTCTGATTTTCCTTAGTGTTAAATAGGTTGCTAAAATACGATAGGGAGTTCAAGGGGTGAATATTACTCTTGTTTAAGCAAGATGTTTAACAGGGCTTTGTGAGGTACTTCAGCGTTTAATACATGAAATGTCATTTTAATAGAAAATCTAAAGCTCTATGTAAATTATTAAATAAACATAAACAGTCATCATTTTCCACTGTCCAGTGACCCTCATCTACAGCATTGTGTTGGAGACTACTGAAATGGGGTACTTGTGAAGAAAGAAGAATTATCATTTACCTTTGTGATGATTTCAAAGTAATCCTGATTTAGTACAAACTTGTAACTTTGTGTTGAAGATGGATAGTTGGTAGAACAATAATTGGGGTGGGATTTAGAAATAATCCCCGTTCTTAGCTGGTTGTGTTCTTTTGAGCATTCCTGCACCAAGGGAAGTGATTTCACTTACCTGCATTCCCATCCTTTCTTTCAGTGCTGGCTGATGTGCTGGGATGTTGTGAAGAACTACAAGAAATGTAATACTTAAATGCTCTTGTTTTCTTACGAGCTGCATTGTTTTTCTAAGTGTTAGAGGAGTGTTACCTTTTTCTTGCTTGTATCTCAATCTTGATGGAAGAGCATATTCTATCCAATGAGTATGATAGTCCATGTGCTCTACTCCCTACTCTTCATTACGGATGGGAATAAATACATGTGATGATCTCGGATGCTACTGAGAGAAACGTTTGGGTCCTTCCCATGCCCAGAACACATGTCCATCTTCTGGCCAGCCCACTGATGGCTGTACGTGTGGATGGGCTAGCATGGTGGCTGAAGGGAGGAGTGTAAGACACTTTTTTGTGGTCACTGTGCAGGTTTAAATAGGTGTGAAATGTGGGTTTTAAGAAACTACACTGGAAGCTTCCAGAGTGGCAAATAACTGAAGGAAATGCTGGCTTTTGTCTGGTCTAAGAAAGCTGTTGCTTATTCTGTGTGTTACTTGTATGCTGTCACTGCTTATGGATAAGCAGACAAGGGGAAAGATAACCTTGTATTCCTAGGGCTCCCACTGCACCCACGTTTTTCATCATTGTCCTGAACAAATTTCATAGGAATGCCCACAAAAGTCCTCCTGTCCTTCATCTCTTCTCACTTTCCTCTTTCCCCTAGCTCCTTTGTAAATTGAGTGGGTTTTTTCAGGCTTTGGTTTGAGCTTCATTTTAATTCTTTTCCTCCTTTGCAGAGACAAAACTGGTCCCAACATAATTTGAAGGGGTCTACTTGTTAGGTAGTCCAAGACAGTCACTTCTGGCAGGAGAGCAATACATGTAGACTCAGAAAATGCTTCCAGTTCTGTGCATGTTATCCTCTTTAATCCATGAGAACCAAAGACATTGCATGGTAGAGTTTATTTTGTAGCTGACTTAGCAGATCTAGTTCTGAAACAGTTTGGATAGATTTAAGTATTATAACAGACTGTAAAAAAAAAAAAAAAAGGAAATGCAGGTTTTGGAATTATTTAATCACTTCAGAAAAAAAAGCAACCAAAAACCTTTTTCCCCAACATAGGGGGAAACCTTTCAGAATCCCAAACCTTTCAGAATTCTCTGTGAAAGAAGAACTGGAGCGGTTTTGTTGGGGGGGACAAGCGGGATGCCCATGTGCCGGCCTGCATGGCATCCCAATTCAAGGCATGTTGGTTGAGTGAATGGTTGCCTGGGAGTTCTGGGATGTTGGAACTGCTGAGATGCCCCAAACCACTCAGAATTTGTGTACTTGGAATCAGAAGCTCCCAGGGTCTCCCAGGCTTTCCGTCAGCATGCCAGGCAGGTTGCCAAGCAGCCTGAAAATTTGGGAGGCGAGGTGCCAAGCTCTTGGCTCCCTTTCAAATGGGCTGCTGAACAGCTGGGAATCTGGATGCTTGGGCTTCTCAACAGCCCACCACGTTAGTTGCTGAAGAGCCAGGCTGGGAAAAAAGGCTGGAATTTGTGGCACAAACCTGTCTGTTTTCCATTAGACCTTGGTTGAAATTGAAACAAATCTGCCAGGTATTTTAGTTTTGATGTGCTGTCCTCACGTGATGGCTTTTTCAGTGTGATGACATCTAGTCATCTCTCCTAACTTTTTATTTTATGTGTCAAAATATTTGTTTCACTGAAAATAATACGTGTTTCAATTTAATTGCTTTACCGTCTTTATTCTGTAGAAATTTCTTCCAAGGATGTTGTGGATGGATCAGTATCTATTTTATAGTATGTATAACTGCTGGCCAGATTTTGAATTGTGTTCTTTCATATCTATCTATAGTTACCTCCTATGTGCAGCAAATAGGATGCTTATATCTTAAAATCTTGCCTATTTAACGTATTTTTTGATCTGTAGAAGTTTGTTATTGTATTTTAAGAATAATCAGAAAAACTTAAGGGGCCAACTGCTGGTTCAAGTGTATGTTGTTGAGAACATTGCCTAGAACAAAAGAAAGGGGAGGAAACTTCTGATTTACAAGACTCAAATCATGGGTTAGCTTAAACATTACATAATTTAGTGCTGACAATTATCACTCGAAATGAAATTATTTAAATCTTAATTTAAATTTAAAACTTCAAAAACTTAAAAATGCTTTCAGTTTAAAAAGAGTTTTGCCTTATATTTGCAGGCCTCGGAGTAGAGGAAAAACTGCAGTGGAGGATGAAGACAGTATGGATGGTTTGGAGGCAGCAGAAACAGAAAACACTGTGGAAACAGGTAATGAGAGTATAGTGTTGATGCTGTCAGGTTACTGCTTCTCACTCAGAAACGCATTTCATTATGCAGGACTTTGGTATACAAGAAATATTTCTTTAATTTTGCAGTCAGAGATGTACATTTGGGTGGATATAAAAGAAAAAACGCTCTATTATTTAAACCTATATTAATTAAATCTATTTGAACCTATTGCTTTTAAATAGTCTAATGGCAATGCCTTCATAGTGTGGATATGTAGACGCTTTTTTCTGGTTTTGCAGGTCTGTATCTAACAAAAATAAAAGCTCTGAAGCGGTAGCTGCTACTTTTAGAATACCTGCCAAAATACAGTATTACTTATCATAGAATCATGGAATGGTTTGAGTTGGAAGGGACCTTAAAGATCATCTAGTTCCAACCCCCCTGCCATGGGCAGGGACACCTTCCACTAGACCACGTTGCTCAAAGCCCCATCCAGCATGACCTTAAACACCTCCAGGGATGGGGCATCCACAACTTCTCTGGGCAACTTGTTCCAGTGTCTCACCACCCTCATAGTGAAGAACTTCTTCCTTATATCTAGTCTATATTTACCCTCCTTCAGTTTAAAGCCATTACCCTTTGTCTTATCACTACATGGCCTTGTAAAAAGTCCCTCTCCAGCTTTCTTGTAGGCCCCCTTCAGGTACTAGAAGGCTGCTATAAGGGCTCCCCAGAGCCTTCTCCACGCTGAACAACCCCAACTCTCTCAGCTTTTCCTCAGAGGAGGGTTGTTCCACCCCATTGATCATCTTCATAAGCCCTCCTCTGGCTTGCTCCAATAGGTCCATGTCTTTATGGTGGGGGCCCCAGAGCTGGATGCAGGACTCCAGGTGAGGTCTCCCCAGAGCGTAGTAGAAGGGCAGAATCCCCTCCCTCGCCCTGCTGGCCATGCTGCTTTGGATGCAGCTCAGGATACAGTTGGCCTTCTAGGCTGCAAGTGCACACTGCTGGCTCATGTCCAGCTTCTCATCAACCAGTACCCCCAAGTCCTTCTCCTCAGGGCTGCTCTCAATCCATTCTCTGCCCAGCCTGTATTTGTGCTTGGGATTGCCTCGACCCATGTTCAGGACCTTGTATTTGGCCTTGCTGAACCTCATGAGTTTCGCGTGGGCCCGCTTCTCAAGCCTGTCCAGGTCCCTCTGGATGGCATCACTTCCCTCCAGTGTGTCGACTGCACCATACAGCTTGGAACTTGCTGAGGGTGCACCCAATCCCACTGTCCATGTTACTGAGAAAGATGTCAAACAGCGCTGGTCCCAATACCAACCCCTGAGGAACACCACTCATCACTGGTCTCCACTTGGACATCGAGTTGTTGACTGCAACTCTTTGTGTGTGACCATCCAGCCAATTCCTTATACAGCGAGTGGTCCATCTGTCAAACCCATGTTTCTCCAGTTCAGAGATGAGGATGTCATGCGGGACAGTGTCAGTTGCTTTGCACAAGTCCAGGTAGATGATACCAGTCTCTCTTCCCTTATCCATTAAGGCTGTAACCCTGTTGTAGAAGGGCACCAAATTTTTCAGGCACAATTTGCCCTTAGAGAAGCTATGTTGGCTGTCACCAGTCATCTCCTTATTTTCCATGTGCCTTGGCACAGTTTCCAGGAGGATCTGCTCATGATCTTGCCATGATCTTACTGACCTGTATCTTCAGCTAACAACAGATGGTATACTAAAGGGATGACTGGGATGACCAAACATTAATGCTTCCTACTGGCTGCTTAGGAAACATGATAAATCTCTGTTCTTGCTTTTGTAAATAGTTGTTATGATAGTACCCAAATGCTTCAGTTACCAGAGGGATCTCATTGTACTGGACCGAGTACTGTTGTAGCAGTTTGTGATTCTCTTCTGGCAGGTAAAGAGTAGAGAGACAAGCAGATGAGCTAACACGTAAGATAAAGGCCATGGTGAAGATCTGGCATCTCTTTGCCAGGCACATGTTGTAGCCATTTTCCTGTTTTTAACCAGGGACTGAGTATGTGTAGAAGGATGAAACCTGCCAAGAAGGATGAAGCCATGGCCAATTGGTGGAATTTTTGTCGGTCTGACAGAAATAAGCCTTAAAAATGCATTGAGACATAAGGGTTTATAAATTAAATTAGGTGTCCCTATATGTGTAATGAGCAAAGTGGAAGGAAGTGCAGACACTAACAACAGAAGCTGACGGTCAGGGGGTCAATTGCATGGAAATGCTGGCTGAGGTAAGGGAGTTGTTGAATTACTCCCGTAACAGCGAAGTAAAGGAGGTGGAGTTGTGAAGTCCTGAAAGATGAAGACAGGAATCTGTGCTTCGTGTAGATTCATTAGGAGAACAAGTAGAGGACCTCAGAAGATGTCCAGCAACATCTTACATAGACCATACAGGAGTATGGATGCAGTGGTGAAAGCTATAAAAGAGGCGGCAGAAATTCTCCAGTGGATGGAGGATGAGCTTTGGCTGTATATGCTGGTCTCTTGCTTCTTATTTGCTAGGTGGTGAATGGTGTTGAGAAGACTTTGTAGTCAAAAGTCAAGGCTTTGGGGAGTGTCCTGAGTGTTTAGTCACAACTTGTGTTGAATTTAGGTGTTGTTAATGGTTTGTGGAGGGAGTCTAGATTAAAGCTTAATACAAGGATGTTTCATCGTTTTATTGTTGGTTGTTTTTCTGCCCCTGGTAATAAGCTGCTGGTGGTAGTGAACTTGGATGGTCTTTTCCAGCTTCTACAAGTAGGTAATTACTAGTTATTAAAGTTCAAAGTGAAAAAGTTGTAGCAGATACTTTCTGTAGAAAAACAGATTCGGGGAAAGGAAGGCTAATTCTAATTGTCCTGTATTCCACTTATTATGCTTCCTATCCCACATGCTAGAAACAGTCTTACGAAAATCAGCAAAGGGGACAGAAAGTCTTTATAAATGGTAGGTTTTGTAAATTTAAAATATGTTTAAAAAAAAAAAAGACTGAAGAAGAAATTCAAGCTTAACAACTGCTGGTACACTACTGTGTAGGGACATTAATGATAGCTGTATTTGTTGGCTTTACATGTCATTATTAACAAAGTTCCTCAACAAAGATCTGAGAGCAGTTTTTACTTTGGAGGAGAGAGGGACACAGATAATTATTTTTAAGGCTCCAAGAGTGCATATAGATAAGTCTCTCCGTTATCCTTCATCAGAATCATCCTGGCTGTCACAGAGGGCTGGTGCTCATTTCTGAAGGTACAGGCAGCAGTGGAGCACTGTGCTAGAGAACCCGATGGACAAAGACTTCTCTGGGTCTGCAGTGCTAAGCCCACGATGGTTTTGCAGACTGTGCTCTGGAGTGAAAAGAAGACTATATAGTAAATTTTACATATGTAAAAATATGTAGATCTGAAAGCCCATTTTTACAGGGGGAACCGGAATAGACTTGAAAGAGCATTATCATCTTGAGCAATTTGATAGGGACAGAATTGCAATTAAAACCTGAACACCACATGACTTCGTAGGGGTTTAATCATATTAATTGAAAAGGCTGCTGCCTCTAAAACTTACTCTAAGCACTTATGTGCATTAACAATAAAGTGTAGTAGAAGGAGTAATCCCAGTTTGTTGCTCCATGTAAAACTATGTTAATCAAATTGAAGTGTATTTATGCTCTAGTTTATGAGTTTCTACTTTGACTAAAAAGGGCTTTTATTTTGTTTTCTTGCAAATAGTGGACTTGCCAACAATTTGCTGTAGTAGTTGGCAAACCAAAACATAATATAGTAATATTACAAAACACAGAATGAGATCATCTGAACATACAAAAGCTCTTGACATGCAACTTCTGACATATGTTGAGTCTCTGTATTTCTAGCTTCTCTTCCATTGTTTGGTTCATGTGTTGAATATCATCAGTAATTCTTCTACTGTGTGAGGTTTTTATTTCTTGTTTGTTTGGGTTTGGGAGGTTGTTTCTATTTTATTTACAGAGACTAGCATTACTGTTTCCCTTTGTGAAACACTATTTTAATGAAATTAGAGAAATACATGTTATTAATGTTGTATTCAGTGTAATGAGCACTACCTTTAGGGAAGGTAGCAATGCAGGAGGAATGAGAACTTTCCTCTCAGGGAGGGAAAAAGGAGGTGCCCGATATAATCCCACCTAGAACAAAGAGGTGTTTTCTAGCTGATGTGTCTTTTGTGAGGAAAAAAGCAAGGCGGGGATGTAGGTAGTAAACATTATTTCCATTTGTAATGTTATCAGAAATGTTTGTTAAGGGGGGGGGAAAAAAAAAGCCAAAATTCTTCCAGAAGTGGCTCTTCAGTAATGCTAAAGCATGACCCTTTTAATGGCAGTCCAGGAAACAAGTTACTACCCTTAACAAAATTCTGTACTCTCGTATGTAAAAGGAGGTAGAATTGGAAGCAAAGCAGGGTAAGCCGTGTGCCACTCTGATCATTTCACTATGGGTTATTATCCCCGCCAACCACAGTGATTTCTGAGCTCTGCCCATTTTCTGCCAAGTGCTATGTTTCTTTTGCTATAAATGAAGGTAGAATTCTTAAAGATGGAAAGAGAAGGTGAATATGGAATTGGAAAAAGGAAGTTTTGGAATTTGGAAAAAATACCTGTTTGAAGCTAAGTCAACTTTTTCCTAAAAGATGGTGCTGGCAACTGCTTTGACTGAATCTGTAGGCTTCCAGCTTCTCGTAAACCTCAGGACAGGCTCCTTCCGTTTACCCACCAGCCCTGTTTCTCTTGCTGATTTCTTGGGTCCTCCCATAGTGACGGTTTTGCTTCTCAGCTTCACATTGGTCTTTCCAGGTGTCTGTTCCTTAATTTTTCTTCACTGTGTTTCCTACCAGTGATGTTGCACTGGTATTTCTCTATCCAACTGATGTTGAGCTTACCCATCACTCCAGTCATTTTAGCACCCACAGCTTCATAGCATGGTTGAGGTTGGCTGATACCTCTGGAGATCACCTGGTCCAGCCCCCTGCTCAAGCAGGGCACCAGGACCGCGTCCAGACAGCTTTTGAGTACCTCTGAAGATGGAGACTCCACAACTACCCTGGGTGACCTGTGCCAGTTCCCAGGCACCCTCACAGTAAAAAAGTGTATCCTGATGTTCAGAGGGAACCTCCTGTGTTTCAGTTTATGCTTGTTGCCTCCGGTCCTGTCAAGACCTTCCAGCCATCGACACCTTTCTACTGTTCTAGTGATCAGTAAAATAGAGTTTGTTGTAGAATACTGTATTCTCCTGTAGGTCCCCTTGTGTTGCCTCTCTCCATGAGAGTAGTTTTCTTTTGATGAGTGAGTCTCTGTAATGGCCAAAAAACCCCCGAACCAAAACACAAAAGTCTGGAAATTATGTGCCTGTGTGTGCAAATATCAAACTGCTAATATAAAGAAATAAATAATTTAACAAATATGTCCTGGTAAGCTTATTGTAGGTTTGGTGTTAGTGAATTGGCTGCTAATGAATACATGGCTTCTGCTTCTTTTTCCCCGTCTTAGTTTCAGCAGTTTTCTATACTTTATATTTTCTTGGTTCTGCATTTAAATTGACTAAAACAGAATTCTTTGTGTTAATTCTTTGATTATTCCCTCTTTTTTGAGAACACTTGTAAAATACCCAACTCCTCCTAGAATCTGTAATCCTTCCTGCCTTTGTCTCACATAAAAATGTTGACATTCAGACTCAGATCGGGGAGAAGTGCAATAAAATAAATTTATTTTAACTGCTGTGTCTCTTGGGAAACTCATACTAAGTCCATCAGTTATTTTGTTTACTATCTGTACCATGTCAACCAATTCTTAAAATAAATCAGTACTTAATAACAGACCCTTACATCCCCATGGTGTCTGGAGGCTTCAGAATTGATAATACATAAAAGAATCTGTGTGATTTCATCAACTGATAACTCCTTGCCTGCTTTATTGTGGTTAGTAATGTTATTTTCAGACCCAGTGACGTTGCCTGACCAGTGGATTTCTTGTTGGACTTCATGTTAACTCCCTGATGTCTTCCTCTAACCAGCCTCTTTTGTCTTGGGGCAAAGCACAGAAGAACCTGAAACACCTCTCAGTGGAGGAAAGTTACCTGTGTAGAAGCTGCCGGAGAATTCTGAATTAATTCAGAATTTTCATCAGTTTTGAAGCAGCCTGAAAAGCACTTTTCTAGGAAGAAAAATAATATTGCAATATCCTACTTACTAGAGACAATAACAGTAGCTTTTTCTAGCAGAGCCGCCCACTAAGACAAGTAAAACACACTGAGAGCAAGTCCTGGTTTGGGTGAATCAATGGCAAAAGCTCTTGTCAACTTGTTAACACCAAAGACCTTTTAAAATCCACTTTGTGCTTTTCAGGCAGATACGTAGGCCTCATCGCTATGTCGCTTATCACTTCTGAAATTAATGAAAGGAAGAATTGACACCACTGAGGACCTGGCCTGTAGATTAAATTTGTCCATAAATATTTGGGGCAAATATGTGCTTAAGCATGTTTTAACACAATTAATATTCCCTGTACTCATTATAAAAGGACTAGTTCCTTCTTTCTTACACAGCTGAATCCTACCTGTCTGGCCGCTGGAAAAATTAGCAGAACTGAAGCATCTTGTTGTTGTTATTACAAGACTCTTACTATTTTTATTTTGTATGCTGGTAATTTGTTTGTAATAAGGAAACCAGACACAACAGGATGTTATTTGGTATTTGCCTTTAAAACCATTACAAGCTTACTTGATAATAACATTTATCATCACGCACGCTGAAAGTGGGACATAGAGAAAACTCTGATTTTTTTCCTTCTGACCAGTATCACTGTCTCAGGTGTTTTGAGAGCAGGTGGACTATTTTGTAGTAGGTGGAATGTGTTATTTCCCAATAAATTCTAACCTCATTGAGTTTTTCATTGTGGAGGATATTTCTGAAATGCAACCTCTTTTTTTTGCTTATTTATTCAAAACTGCTCTTGCAGTTTTCGTATCAAATTATGCTTTGTTAAACATAACCAACAGGTATTGGAAGGAGTTTTCAAGGACTCAGAATATCCACCTTCCCATTGCCCTGAAGCTTAATGCTACTGCTGCTCTGTCATTAGTGGCATTATGGGGGAATTTGCGTTGACGTTACCAGTCAAGTATATTGAAGTAGTAGCCGTACACTCTTTTCCTCACTGGAAATGGTGCTGTTTTGTGTACGTTTTAGTTCTATGGACCTGCCTTAGTTTTTGGTAATGCTGTGTTGAGACCAAGTCTATGGTTTGGTAGAAAAAATTGGAGAAAAATTGAGACGCCATTCCCATCTGATGAAAATCATAGTATAAACCAGGCTGGCTTTGGAGTCCTGTAAGCATCTGCCCTGGTAACCCTCTTCTAGGTCAGATAAAAAAGGGAAGAAAGTGGGTAGAATAAACTTACTTAGGGTAATAAGAGGTACCCCCCTGCAAGGCACCGAAGACTGACCACAGAAAACAGAATGACTCTTAAATTCAGTAGTAGTGCATGTAAAAGAAGATGCAGGGGGAGAATCACCATCCTAATTTTGTATAAACAAAAATCAGCTCTCAAATAGCTATTGCTACCTGAGCAAGCGGTACTGTAGTACTTCTGAGAATTGCAGTAGCTTTTATAAGTCAAAGAAACAAAATTCTAAGAATTACTGGCCAAGGGGTAAGTGGAAAAAAGCATTAGTGTGGGTTTGGTTTTTTTTTTTTACTGTTGCTTTATAAACCTGTGGTATGACTGCATGTTGAATGTTTCCCATTCTCCAAAAAGACGAACAGTAATTGGGAAAGTACAGGGAAGGCCAACAAGTACAACAAGAAGTAAATAATAGCTTCTGTGTGGGGATCACTTAAGGTAAAAGACTTCAACCTGAAATGATATGTCAGGAGGAATTTAATAGGGTCCTGTAAAATGATGAGTGGTATGGAGAAAATGAACAGGGAATGATGATTCATTTTCTTTCGCAACACAAAAATTAGGGAACATCGGGTCATGTTAGAGCACAAACATAGGTGCGTTTGCACTCAGCATCTACTTAAATTACAGAATTCATTGCTACTGGATGCTTTGGGCATGAAGATTTCAGACGAGTTTCAAAAAGACCTGAACAAATTAATGCTAAAGTAATCACATCAGTGCTGTTGAATACCACCCCTAGCATTGGAAGTTCCGCGGTTGCGGATCGGTGGGAGCTGGTTATCCATAATATGGTGTCTTGTGTTCAGAATGACTGAAATTATAGTTTAAATGGTCCTACATTGAAAACCTTACTTTTATTTTATAACTGGTACAAAATTTACAGAGAGTTATTTTCTGTTTAAGTAGGAGTTCTGTTTGAATGAAAAGTATCAAAACACACACTGAAATGTACAAAAACGAGTAACTGCAGGCTTTCTTCTCATCTCCATACAACAACTGCCACAGTAAGTAAACCACCGCAGTGTCCTTCAGGTAGGAAAAAATAGATAAATGGTGGTGTTAAAAGAAAATACAACATGTGCAGCACTTGCAAAAAATTCCAACAAAACGCTTCTGATGCAGTTGTACGTTCTGTTGTTTATTGTTGTGAATAAAATTTTACAGCATTGACTTAAGACGAAGAAAGTAGGCCTCTCTGTGGGGAAATGGTTCTTCCATGTGGTTATTACCATCACACTCAAACTTCAGTATGTTTTTTTCCCTTTCTCTGCCATGGTTGTGTTTTTAGCAGCCAAGAAGAGATGGCTACAAACTCAGTGCAGCCCAAGTAATGGCAGTAGCTGTTAGCAACCATCGCCCTCTGCTTGTCCTTCACTATTCCTTGGCCTGGCTTGGCGATGTCTGGAGGGCTTGCAGGTGATCTGCATGGGACGGGTTAGCCGCAGCGTGTCCGTTTGTTCCCTGACTTCATCTGCTAAACCTATACATACGGAGTTATAGTACGTGAAAGGTTTTCTGTATGCTGTCTGTAGCAGTTCTCAGATAGTAGCAGGAGAAGTGGTATTTCTGTTGTGTCCTGAACAGTAGCAGGGCGAAGAACTCTACTAGTGGAAACTTGTTTTGTTCCTAAGTTAGGACGGTGAGTGAAACTTGATAATTATAGTACGAGATAGGCATTTTAAATTAATAGTTTACATTCCCTTGCTAAGATTTCTTTTCATGTTGTTACTAACACTGACCTCGTTTCTTTATCTGTCTCAGCTACTAGAAACTAGAGCATTTTGGGGTTGCTTGTACTTTTGTAGTCCTGTACCAGGCTGTGTAGAACACCTTGTCCTGTTAGCCATTTTCTGCAGCAGCATACCTCTTTTTTTTTTTTTTTTTTTGTGCAGAAATAACAATTGTATCTACTGGTTAAACGCTTGTTACTCCCTCTTGGAGAATGTCTCCATAAGCAACAATTGAGACCTCTGGAATGTCCCTGCTGTGTTTGGTGATACTGGTATTTTCCAGCCTGCAATATTTTCTGTTCTTACTGAGCAAAAGACATTTGCTTCGTTGTCTACCAAACTATCAGTAGGTCTGACAGTAGAGTCCCAACCAGTAAACTGGTTAAACAGTCAATTCATTGCACCTAAACAGCAGTAGAATAGTTATTCTATGTTTATGACAGCTGTTTCAATTTTTTTTCCGGTGTCACTATATACTGAATATTACAAGATTTTAAAGGAGGGGTTTTTTTGTGGCAGAACTCTTAACAGTATTTTCAGTTTTTGACTTGGAAAATAGATTCTAACTTTAAAAAAAAAACAACTTCTGGATATGCTCCTGTCTTGTCTTTGCCTGATTGCCATAGCAGAGCCCACACGTATATCTCCTCGTCTTGCTGTAGGTTTACCCAAGTGGCTTGTGGAATATCATCTTGTGATTACTAGAAAACAGAAAAGGTCCGTTTGTAACAAAAGAGCAGTTCAGACCTTTAGCCGGTGTTGCTTCATCACTCTCGCTTCATCGCATCCCCAAAGAAATCTGTGATCATGTAATAAAATTCCAGTCATCACCAGTCTCCTCTTCCTCACAAGCGTGTGTGTGATGGTCTGCAAGGGAACCTGCCGCAGGCGGGCTTGCAAAAACCCGGGCTGCCACCTGTGAGTCTGCATGTCCCGGGCATGGCTGTGCCTTAGAAGCTGCTCTCCCTGTGTCTGAAGATAGAGCAGGAAAAGAGGAAATTGTCAACACAGTTGTTACTCTGAACGCTATAAATCTCTATATAAGAGAGATTCCAAATAATTCCAGCTAGTGTGAGGGAAGTGGGTAATGCATGTAACTGTCTGAGAATGGTATGTGCTGTTTGTTACTGTCGTTGAGTATTCGCTGAGTTTTGCTATAGAAGGAGGAATAAAAATAATTATTGAGAGGAAAATGTTGACTGCCTAAAATACAGAACCTTTGTAGAGATTTTTTTTTCTCATTTGAAAAATTTCAGATTACTTCATTAGTATTATAAAACCTAAGGACTTGTCTTTTCAACCCATATGCCAATGTATACATCTTAGGCAAATGCGATGAAAGTCTTACTTAAAAGAGAAATTTAATGCACATGCTGTAAATCTTACTAATCTTCATGACTTCGCTGCATATCTGTCCCCAGTCATGTTAGGTTTTTTTGTTGGTGGTTGGTTTTTTCCCTACTATTTCATATCCATCCTTGGAGAAGCTCAAAAGCCATCTGGGCATAGTCCTGGCCAACCGGCTCTGGGTGGTCCTGCTTGAGTGAGGGGTTGGACAGGGTGACCTCCAGGCTGCCTCCCAGCTTCAACCATGCTGTGATTCTGTGAAGGCTACATGAGTTGTAAAGCATATGGAAGTCTCAACCCTTTTGGTGGCTCATGTGGATAGGAACTTTACTCCTTGTAGTTTTGGGTATTTCTTTTAACCTTACAAGAGAAGGCGGCTTTCTGTCCTCACCAGTCAGGTAGGGAAGAACTATTGATGTAATTGTCTTCAAATAATAATAAAAAAATTAAATGCTATGTTTCCTAATATTTTCCTAATGTTTTAGTACAGGATAGTGACATAAAAAAAAGAAGTTAGAGACATTTGGGAATTATGCAATTAGCTTTCTTAATTTCCAGTTCCCCCACCAAGCCATTACACATGGGCAAGACCTTCACTGTGATAGTCATGAAAATAGGATGCAAAATAAAGCCTTATATATGAATCTGCAAATGAGCTTCACATTTATTAATCATTCATGGTTCCTTCATTCCCAGAAGCTTCAAAGTAGGATGCCATAACCAAATCTGGTGACTGTTTATTAAATACAGAGAAAAGCAGTTAATGTATTGTGCCAGATGCTTCCAAGAACACCTCTGAGGCAGTGATGAGGCTATCTGCTGTCCCTTTGCCGTGCCAGTGCTGGACTCCCATCTCCTAGGAGTTTGACTCATGAAATCCGTTACTTCTGTTCTTCCTTAATCATTGGTGAGCACCGTGTTTTCAGTCTTCCAACGGCATGTTGAGACGCAGTTTGGTTTATTGCAGAGGCAGCAGTTGCGATGTCTCATTTACTATGATTTGGGTCCCTTCTTTTCTAGGGAAGCAAACAGCAGGGGGAAAAGCACCAGAAGGATGTAAGCTCATATAGTCATTGTGTGTAGTGAAACAATCGGTGTCTTCTCACACAGTCCAGAGTTCTTAAGAATGAGTTAGTGCCCATGAACTTTGCCTTTCCAGTGTCATGGGTGCCCATTAATGTATAATGAGATGCAAGCTGGCAAAGAATAAATGGCTTTTGCTTACTTCAGAGTTTTGCAGGCACACAATAAAGCAGAGTTCCTTTTCCAAAGTTTGACTAGGTTAAATAAAGTTGCCAAGATGGATCAGATCAAGGCCACAATTTCTGGTGGTATTCCTTGAGCATTTCACATGTCGTCGTCCCGGGCTCTGTTGTGGATTTTGTTGTTAGCGATTTGACGTCTGCCTGTCTTACAGGTGTTTATGTTTTGTGCTCCCCATTGAGGTTGTATTCAGAAATTTGGGGGTTACTTGCACAAAATCATTCTTTGGATGAAACATCCTTTGGAAACACGCTCCAGACCATTATGAATGGCTCTGCTGGACAGTGCCTGTTTTGGGAATCCTCATCGAGGAATGATCGCAGGGATTGTTTGTTCAGACATGCCAAAAACTATGGGTGTGGGCTTTTGGTTTATTTTGTTTTGTTTTCTGTATGGAGCTATTTACTATTACAAGGGGTGTATTCCCAACAGGATATTTATTTAGTGTCAAATGATTGTCCAGCATTTTTTTTTTTTTCTTCAGGTTAGGCTGGTGAAATGGGTTTAACACAAGCCATTTGGATTTGAGACAGGCAGTGATTTTTGGGTGTTTCAGATGTCCAAAAAACATTTCAGATATATGTTACTGAGTAGCTTAACTGAAATAGGTGAAGCAATTCCAGTTTACATCCGCTCAAATAAATATCTGGCATACCCAGTCATGAACAGGACTCTCTTACTCTTTTTCTTCTTAATTTTGTGGTTCTCTTCAGTATGTTTTAGATGCCTTCTTTGAGGGTTTTAAACATTATGCACTGTCTTCCTAAATAAGTCCACTCTAGGTTAAAGAATAATTTTACTTCGATCTCTGTGCATCAAGCAAGAAAGATTTCCACTTGTCCATGTGCTGTAGTGGGCATATTATTTCAATATTGTAGGCCAAGCTGTGCAGTTCCATGTTCTGAGGATTTTCCCCTCTTTTATTGTTTTTATAAATAAGATTAAGGCTTGTAGCAGGTTTTGTACATGCCCACCCATGTCACAGATTCTTCTACCCATCCATTTCTCCACTTGAAGCATTTATCCTTTGCAATATTTGATTATATCTTGCCATGTTGTGTATTAATTTTTAAAAAAAAGAATGTATTTTCTGCTTAAAACTTCTAAATAATCTGTTCCTTTACTCTCACTGGACTTCTTTGAAAGAACTGTATGTACTGACCTCTTAGCTCAAACACAGGTTCACTGGGAGTTCTAGCTGGTGTGCGACCCAGGTGCAGGACCATGGTCTGGCTCTGCTGTGGGGACAGCTGTAGCAGCCCTGAGCACTGACAGGACGAGGCAGTAGTGTCTTTACCTGGATATGCCAAAGAACATCTGCCAAAGTCCTATGATCTTTATGTTATTTCGCCTTCAAATTCAAGGTACAGCGGAGTGCAGAAATACCAAATTTTATTGTTCTACAGCCTTGACCTTTGTTCCTGTGCATTCTGATGCACTCAGAGCAGCACGCGGCCATGTCCTCCTGGCAAATCCCTGACTTGCTCCATGCAAAGGAGAGAACCAAACGGGAATAGGATTTAAGTTGCACAGACAGTGGCAGCTTGGTGTTTTGTGTTTCTGAGCAGAAACAAACTTTCTAGGCAAATAGAAGCATTATCAGCTGCAGATACATATATTTCTGTCTAACAACCAATCTACATTAAAAGGATGATGCAAAAATTGCTTCTGTTCCAGCAGTTCGGAATGAACTTTAAGCTGGCATAAATCACGTCCTTCCTTCCTTCACCTCCTTAACCCTGTGCCAGCATAGAGTTAGTGTAATCAGGAATGAGCAAGTGCAGGAGACTGATCAAAGTTAAAGCTAATCTGTGAGGGAAGAAGGCTTATTATACCCTTATATATGAGTGTGCTCACCCTGACGTGTGTTCGGGGTGACAGAGCAGGTGTACAAGAGCAGATGTGGGGAGAATTGCCTGAAACTGCAACCTCGTATGGAGAGTTTGTCATTGAGCAACACTCCCCCTGCCCCATTCCTCATTACTTACTGAACACCTTTAGTTCACAGTGCCGTGCTGCGTTATGGACATAACTTCCTAAGCAATTCGCTTTCATGTTTTAGTGTGGTAGGTTGACCCTGGCTGGAGGCCGGGTGCCCACCAAAGCCGCTCTGTCCCTGTCTTCCTCAGCTGGGCAGGGGGGAGAAAATATAATGAAAGGTTCGTGGGTCGAGACAAGGACCGGGAGAGATCACTCACCAGTTACCATCACCAGCAATACAGACTCGACTTGGGGAAAATTAATTTAATTTATTACCAATCAAAGCAGAGTAGGATAATGAGAAAATAAAAAATAAATCTTAAAACACCTTCCCCCCCACCCTCCTCCCTTCTTCCCGGGCTCAGCTTCACTCCCCATTTCTCTCCCTCCTCCCCCCGAGCGGCGCAGGGGGACGGGGAATGGGGGTTGTGGTCAGTTCATCACACCTGGTCTCTGCCGCTCCTTCCTCCTCAGGGGGAGGACTCCTCACCCTCTGCCCTGCTCCAGCCTGGGGACCCTCCCACGGGAGACAGTCCTCCATTAAATTCTCCAACGCGAGCCCTTCCCACGGGCTGCAGTTCTTCACGAGCTGGTCCAGCCTGGGTCCCCCACGGGTGCCGTCCTTCAGGAACAGGCTGCTCCAGCCCGGGTCCCCCCACGGGTGCCGTCCTTCAGGAACAGGCTGCTCCAGCCTGGCCCCCGCGGGGTCCCAGGTCCTGCCAGCAAACCTGCTCCAGCCGGGGCTCCTCTCTCTCCCCACGGGGCCACAGGCTCTGCCAGGAGCCGGCCCCAGCGCAGGCTGCCCACGGGGTCACGGCCTCCTTCGGGCATCCCCCTGCCCCGGCGTGGGGCCCTCCCCGGGTGCGGGTGCAGATCTGCTCCCCCGTGGAGCTCCATGGCCGCAGGGGCACAGCCGGCCTCCCCAGGAGCTTCCCCAGGGGCTGCCGGGGACCCTCTGCTCCGGCACCTGGAGCCCTCCTGCCCCTCCTGCTCTGGGCTGGGGGCTGCGGGGCTGCTCCTCTCACAGATTCTCACTCCTCTCTCTGGCTGCCATTGCTGTTTTTAAGGCTTTTTTTCCCCCTTCTTAACTCTGTTCCCCCAGCAGCGCTACCACCGTCACTGACGGGCTCGGCCTTGGCCAGTGGTGGGTCCATCTTGTAGCCGGCTGCACTGGCTCTGCCGGACACAGGGGAAGCTTCTGGCAGCTTCTCACAGAAGCCGCCCCTGCAGCCCCCCCACTACCAAAACCTTGCCAGGCAAACTCAGTATGTCTGGCTAGGTGTGAAGGATAATATTTTACTACTCTCTTATTTTGTTGTGCCTGAGAACATAGTTACATAGGTTAATTATCTAGAAATAAAATGTATGTTTGCAGTGTGAGAGAAAGCTTCCAGTTGTTTTTGTAGTCTAAGTAAGTAAATAATAAATAAATATTGTTCTTATTTTTTAAACAGAAGTCAAAGAGCAGTCTGCAGAAGAGGATGCCCAAACGGAAGTGGACAGCACCAAGCAGCTAACACCAGTCCTTCAGCGCTCAGTATCTGAGGAGTCTGCAAGCTCCACTGTCTCCGTGGGTGTGGAAGCTAAAACCAGGTTAGTGGGCGAGGAGGCCGGTGCCGAGTCAGGGGCAGGGCTGGGAGTCAGTACTGGGGTGCAGAGTGCTTGGAGTGCAGGCTTGGGACATGCTACTGGCCCATTGAAGTACCAGCAACAGCAGCCTGTGCTTGAGACTGATGGCTTAATTGGCGTATAGGGAGATCAAATGGGATTACTGAAGCTTTCCTACTGAGAAAATGGTGTATTAGCAAATCCATGTAAAGTTATTTCTGACGTTTCAGCTTGTATGGCTATATTTTCAGGAACAAAGTAAAACAAATCTCTTGCCATTTCTACTGTGTTCTTCCTTATTTCAGAATTTGTAACACAGAAAATAATGTTTGTATTTTTTTTAACATTTTATCAATATAAATTACTCCAAAATTAGTGAAAGTATTAATTATATTATTTGAAGGAAACCAAAACGTGCGGCTTGTTATCACCATTGAAGCAGTATCACAGAATTCTAGCAGAGCTCCTCTGTTGAAGCTCTGATACCAGCTTTTAACCCAGTAGCAGGTCTCTTCTGGTGCCGATTGCTGTTACATGACAGTTACAGGTGTAATTATATTTTGACAGACTTGGAGAGAATTGTCGTCGTTGTTTTATTTCCTCTTAATCCAACATAGAGCATATTTCCATGCACAAAAAATTACTTCATCTACTTGCTGCGTATTATAATTTTCATGTTTTACCTGCTCACAGACTTCTTGGGTTCTAGTAGATACTTACCTTCTTACATAGAATTTCTGTTAAATAAATCTTATGTATACACCTGAATGAAATACACAAAGATTTCTGTTTTTAATGGAATTTTCCAAAGCTGGTATAAATTGCAGTAAATATATAGAGCAGCTTGAACTGAACAGCTGTTTTGGTTCTTTATTTGACCCTGTTCTGGATCATTTGCAAAAGTTTTAGTTTTTCAAAAGCTGCTTCATCCGCTCTCTGTTCTTCTCAAGGTTACTTTCTTGCTGTTATCACGAACAGCTGATTACAGCACTTTCCCTAGCCTTAAACTTGTTTCTTAAAAGCTGGACAAGAGTCGTCTTAAACTTCTACATGGTTCTGAACCAGCCCTTACTTTCCCTCCACTTTCCTTCTAACTGAAAGCATTGACTTCAGTTAGTCCAGATTGAAAGGCTGTTATGGGCCCACTGCTTTGGCCGATCAAAGCACTAAAAAGCTAAGAACTATTAATTTTTAATTAAAATAACAACGATCAGACCCTGTCTCTGACATTTCGGAAAGAAACGTATTAAGGAGATGTGAAACAGTTAATTTTGGGGGTGGGTTAAGCTGCGACAGGGAGTCATAGGTTTCTCTGATCCCACATAATTTTGTTTCTAGACTTAGATGCTGAATTGGTATTAGTTGCAAAAGTCATTGATCTCCTCATAACAATGGAGAAAAAAAATAAGCCAGGGTTTTTTTTTTTTTGGCAGTGTGTCTAGCAGGAGAAAGCCACTTTTGATCTGTGACTTCTTGATCAATCATCCGTATCCTTGTCTATGGTGTGCTGCCACTGCCACTGAGCCCTGCAGGGCCAGGAGGACTGGATTTGGGTGGCTTAACTCCGTTCTCTTGGGAGAAAATATGACATGTGAAGTAACATACATGTTTGGTTGTGTAATGGTCGGAGGAAATGTATCACAATTTACTATGAGGTGTGACGCCATAGATACTTTTTAGATACTTTAAACTTTGGGGAAGCGGTTTAGAAGCTGATGTCCAAATTGATCATACTGATCAACTTTACCTCTTTTGTAAGCTTTTCTGTTTCTATTTTATACTATAAGTAACTTAATCCAATGGAAATGTTTATATATATTTATGAAGAAGTTCAGGTATGTGAGACATAGGAGAATTATGGGTGTATATTATAACAGACAGTGCAGAAATTGCCTAGAATACAGAAAAGAAGCAAAGCCTCCACCAGAAGTAGATGCAGATGTAGGTGGAGCTACTTTTGCATCACTTTTTTCAGAGTTGAGTATAAGACAATTCTGTGTTTCTGGTTTTGGTAGTGAAGGTAAAGGAGTTGAGAAGCACAGGACACAGGACATAAAATGAAGTCTTCTACATGAAATAATTAAATAATTTGCTACTGAAAAATAGTGATTTTAACATAGTAGCATAGATCAGAACTGGGATGGGGATTTCAGTAGCTGAGAGATTAGCCAAAGCCTGGCTCATGTGGTGTTTTTCTCTGGATCCTTCCTGAGACTGAGGATAAATAAGACCATCCAAGAGAAAGGCAAGAGAGAAGGTGGTCAATGTTGGAACCTTTCTGAGGTGGGATATGGGAATCCAAGAGAACTACTTGCTGCAAATAGGATTGGGAGGGGAATTTAAGAACAGATTCAGGATTGATGCTGAGAGAGCAGTGTGCTAACAATCATTAAAATAAATAGTATCTGAGCCAAACTGGGGTAGGGAGGCTGAAAGGGGTGAACCGTGTGTGTGAATGCTCAGAAGGAATGAGTGAATTATTGACCACATGTGGGGAGGGGCAATAACATCAAGAAAAGATAAACTATCAAGCCTGGCAGTGGTAAAAGTAATGCTGCCAGCTCTTACATATCATGAGCGTCATGGGTTTTGGAGCCTTTTCCTTCGGTTGTTCCCTTTTTCTTTTTATAAGCCTTGTGCGAAGCTTCTGTCAGCCCAGGACTTATGGCTGAGTGGAATCCAGCTTCTTCGAAAGGAATCTGCCGCCTTGGTTTGAGCTGCCTGCAGAGAGCAGGGGAAGTGCAGCCCATGAGGCAGGCAAGCAGCCAGAAACCGGCTGTGACTTACAGCAGAGCCCACTTCTACCTTCCTCCTCTGTTTCCCACATTGTCAACTCCAAGCATTAAAAGCTAATGAGACTGGCCTAGAACCACAATTTCATAAAAGAACAAAACACCTTTTGATTCATTTTACTTTCTGTCTACTTTTGGAGACTGTAAATTACATTAATTGCACATTTTCAATCCTTTTGCCATAATCATGAAGACAGAACATTCTTAAAATAAGTAAGTAGAAGCTGAGATTTTCACACAGCTTTTTTTATTTTGGTACTTTGGTATGCTAAATATTTGCTCTTGTGAGACTGTCACTAAAACCTATAAAAAAAACCCCTGGCAACACACCTTCCTGCTTTCCTGCTTCACTTGTAATTGGACAAAGCATGTAATTTTCATTCCAGACCAATTGCACTATTCCCCCTTATTTTGCTGCTGCTACTAAGATCAAATTTGGAGCCTGGAGATGGAGGCCTGGGGTGCTTTATTCCATCAAAAAGAAGTGGTTGGCGAACATCTGTTGACTGTGTGAACAAAGAAAATTGCGAAAAAGTAGCAGTGAAATTCTTTATCTTTGTTCTATATCTTTTTCTTTTTCTTTCTCTTTTTTTTTAATCTTCAGAGAAAGCACATTATAAAACTTGCAACACTCAGTGGAAAAAGAAATTGTGGAGTGGCAGATGAGATAATCTGGACAGAATGACACTTCAGTGATGGAAGGAGAAGCTAGATCTTTAGGCAGGAGGGAGATAGATGAAATATTTAATATTAAAAATATGTTTAAAAAAGGTTAAAACTGCAAAGTAAAGCACATATTTTAGGAGATACAAATATTAAGATTAATTTTGAAACTGATTATTTCTTTTCATGCACATGTATTATGATATAGTTTGTAATTTTATGTGAATGTTTTTCTACAAGAATTCTTTCTGCAGAGAATGGACCTTATGCACAAAACAGGGCACTTGAAGTCATTGCAGAGTTTTGCCTTTACATTTTCAGATCTAGATCCTTGTAATCACTTACAGTATTTTCCTGTGAAGTCAGTGATTGACTTTTGTATCTGCAAAGTGGATGTAGCATTCCTTCATGTTAGAAAAATAAATTATTTAATAATAGTGAAATAATATTTCAGCATATATCAGTGACCAGTCTAGCTCAGAGTGAAATTACTAATTTGTCTTGCTAGGAACAATTTGAATATTGTCAGTAGGTAAAGACTAAGACCACACACAGAAAAATGAGAAAAAAGTTAAATGCTTACTTGTCCATCCTGTCTCTTCATGCGTTGACTGAAATGGTCTCAAGGGAAATGGTCTCAAGAAGAATTTTATGATGGATCATTGTTAAAGCAGCTCTATCTCAGATTCATAGGGCAGGAAGGGACCTTTGGAAGTCATTTAGTTCACCTCCTTTTGCAGGGCAGATATCTACAGCTGTCATTCCTGACAGAAGTTTACATAAACTGCTCTTAAATATTCCGATAATAAAAACTCCAGATCTTCCCTAAACAGTCCCTTGCAGTCTCTTCTTTGTTTTCACTGTTGGAAACACTTTACTCACATCTAACCTACACTCTCCTCATTCTGGGTGTATCCCATTACTATTTGTACCATCTGCCAAGGATAATGGAGGAGAGATTTCTGTAAAAGGCTCTCAGCTTATTTCCCCAGCATGCTTTACTTCGTAACAGAAATCCCAAATTTGTTCATACTTTCTTTGTAGGTGATGTTTTCTTGAGCTCTGATTCTTCTCACTGTTTTGAGTTCTCTCCAGATGGTCTGCGTCTTTCTTGAAGCACAGAAGGCGTATTGCACAAATGGGGACAAAGAAAGGTTTCACAGCAGCCCTGATCCTGCCTTTTTCTGAGGTTGAACAGTTGACATTGTGACGATAATGTGTTTAATGCCATCATGTAGAACTTGTGCCTTGTGGGATTTGACACCCATGATCACTGACATTCATGATCAGGCCTTTAATTTGCACAGACCTTTGCTCCTTGAATTAATCTGTTACATAAGATCGTCCAACCACAGAAACCATACTTAGAAGTGTCTCCTGCCCTATGTGAGCAGGTGCTCCAGGTTTCTGGAGTCCCACTCTCAGCCTCTCACAGATGCTTTTTGGCAGTTTTGCTGTCTCTCATCCTGCTAAGGCTTTGTGTCTCCACCTGGGTCTGTCCTGCTGCTTGCGTGCAGCTGTCCTGCCACTGGTGGGCAACAAGCCTAGCACTGGCAGGTCAGGTCTGTTGACTGGACAGACAGATTTTCTTTCCTCTGAGAGGTGGCAGTCAGACAGAGAGAAGCATCCCATGAGCCGGATTTCATGGCTGGCAGTCCGTCAGAGCATGCTGGAGGACTGATAGCAGTACTTGTTATGCAGTGTCCTGTGTAGGCCAAGGTCAGAAGGGGATGGGATGCCTACTTTGTCAGAGGATTGCACAGATATGTGGTAATCGCAAGTGATGTTAAGAGTTTGGGATCTTTAGTTCTCTTCCAGTGTTGAGTGAATACAGCGTCTTCTCTCATTCCTTCCAAATGTCACATTTTCTGGTTTTTGCCTTCAGCTTTCTTTGTCAGAATCTTGTCTTTTTTCATGTTGTTGACTCCTCATCATATTCCCATTCTCTTTACTTTCCTAATCCTAGTCTCTGCTCATCAGTTCTAATCATGGTTTCAATGTCCACTCAGTTTTGGTTTCTTCTTTTTTGGCTCTTCACCCGATCTCCATTTTCCTTCACTCCTTCTCCAGTGGCTCCCAGACAGGTGTTTGTGACATGGTATTTCTTCTCACCCCTTTTTCTCCATTTTCTTGTTCATGTTCCTTGTCAGCTAAGGCTGTGTTCTCTTTCATAGAACCATAGAATCATTAAGGTTGGAAAAGAGCTTTAAGATCATCAAGTCAAACCATCAACCCAACACCACCATGCCCACTAAACCATGTCCTGAAGTGCTACATCTACAAATTTTTGGAAACACCTCCATTGATGGTGACTCCACCGCCTCCCTGGGCAGCCTGTTGCAATGCTTGACCACTCTTTCAGTAAATAAATTTTTCCTAATACCCAATCTAAATTTCTGTTTGCTTTGTGTGGTCTGTATTAATGCCTCACAGTCAATTGTCCTGTTTCCCCATCAGCTTCCATTTCCCTCGCACAAGCAACCCTCTGTCATGCCCTGCCTCTTTGTTTCATCACTCCTCCTTTGCTTCCATTTCACAGCTGACTGAAAATACAGGCAATTTAAATGACAAAATCTGGATTCACAGCATCTCTAAGCTGTAGTTGCAGAGACAATCCCTGTGAGTCTCTCTAACCTTTGCTGGAAGGGTGTTCGTTCATGGAGTAAGGGTGGTGCATATGGAGCCTGCTTGCATGGAGGTTCTGAGAGAGAATGGAGCGTGCTTAGGGAGGAGAGAATTTTTGACCTTGTAGCTTCGATGTGCTAAAGCTTTGCTTGAGCATGTGCGATCTACTTGGTGAGGTTAAAAACATTTGGAGAAGCAAGTTTGGACTAATTTTCATAGGATTACAGAAAGTGTATTACAGAAAGTCTATCTGTAACTTCCAAAGTGAATATAGTAAAACTTGAAAAGTTTCACAGAACAGCAGAAAAGTTGATCAAAGATTCGGAGTAGCTTCCATTTAAATAATCTAGGATGCTTCAGTCTATTAAAGATTGTAGGAGGAAGAAAAGAAACTTTAAAATCATACAGCACGGGGGGTGTGGCTGTATCTTGACTATTCAGTTTCGTTTAATGCAAGAAACTGAGGGTTGTCAAATGGAACTTCGAAGGGCCAGATGCAAAATAAAAGGAGGTGATTCTTTGCACAGCAGGTAGTTGTCCGGAGTGACATGGAAATCCTTGCCAAAGGATGTTGTGGTATTGCTGAAAATTTATGTGAGTTCAAGAGCAGTCTGGACAAGTTCATGAAAGAGAAACTGAGAATGACTGAATATATAGGAATCGCAGCTGATCAGGGAGGCCCTGAACTGAAAGTACTGGGAGGCATGGGTAGTATCATATGTTTGTGCTGCTCTTCAATATCCTCTGGGCATCTGCTTATCCTGTTTTGAACACTGACCATACGGGGCTGGATGAACCTTTAGTCTGACCCAGCACAGTTTTGAGTAAAGAGCCGTACTCTCTTGTGTTTCATCTCTTCTGTAAACATTATTTTCAAATAAAAGATATGAAATCTAATTATGCGAACAACATGTTTTTCCATTCCCTAATGTGACTGAACAATTTTGATGAAACTTTCTTGAAAAACTACTGCTTAAAGCCAACTTGGTATATGTTAAATTTCAGCAATTTTCAGGTAGTAAGACCCTACTTAGTGTTCATATGAAGTTGCCTCCTAAGAGGTGCTGCGACCTCTGCAAAATTTATGTGGTTTTGGTGTGATCTATGTTGGTTTGCCAGAAGAGGAAATTTGGCTTGAACAGACAATACTTTCTGGGCACAAGGCACACTGAAGATCCAGGCCACAGTACTTTTTATTCTTTGGGTTTTATCATCCAGAGGTTAAATCACCTCTCAAAACTGCGTGAAGTATCACCTTTCAGGTATGCTTACAGTTGCATTCTGTATGGGTTTTTTGTTTGAGAGTATGAGTCAGTTCAGATGGACGTGAAAGAATTCTAGATGGCCTTGGAGTAGACCTCTAAATTCACTCTATTCAGCACTGGCATTCTGGTAAACCCCTCCTACATTTAGGGTATGTGAAATCCTAACTTACCTTTAAACATTTGTTTAAATTATAGCTGACACATATCGATGGTGAATAAGAGCATATTTCCATATTTTTTAAATTTTAAAATGTCAGTAAAATGTGTTGTTTTGGTGGTGGTGTTTGGAAGGTAATGTTTTCTTTCTTTCAAATGAGAGGAGTATCATTAAGTTGATTATATGGCTGTAGAGCTCCAACTGTGCTGGTTTGAAAAAATTGGAAAGCAATTATTGTCTAATGCAGTTTAATTGCTTTGTGCAAATGTAAAAGTTGTAAAATTCTTCACCTGAAGTTCATACAAACAAACTCCCACCCTCCTTTTTTTAAAGGATTTGTGCTGCATAAATTAAATACTCGTTTCAAAACCAAGTCTGTGTAATACTGTCAAACCACTTCAAACTTTCAAGTTGTTCTGTGATTCAGTTTCCTATTAGAAGGAGAACACTTCGCATGTCGAATGCTTAAATATAGCTTGCAGCTGAGAACTTTTGCGTCTTTCTCTTTGTGGTATCTGCATGTTGCACTTTTCATCCTTCTCTCTCCTTAGTATCATTTATTCAGAAGGTTTATTTGTTGGGTTGTTAACCCTGTATCAATGTGAAGTTGTTATGCGTCACCTAATGAGTTTTATTCTGTAGTTTCGTTTCAAGCTTCTTCATTATTGAGGTCAAGATATGTACAGGATATTTAGATAAAGCTTAGTCTAAAACCCTGAGTTTTAGAATAACTTCACCTCTGTGAATATCCCACGTATATTAGAACTCACACTGATGCAGACCCCAGGCGTTGTTTTAAGCCAGAAATCTTCTTTTCTCACTTAAAAAGCAGCTTGTGGGTCCTCATTTGAATTTACGTAAATGATACAATGGTGCATCTTCACTAAGGAGAAAAACAATTTACTCCTTAAATAACACAACATAAAATGAGAGTCAAGGCAAAGTTGTTTGTGCATTAGCACAACTTGGCATAGCTAAATAAATAGAAGGTCCCCTGTAGCGTTTAATTTAGCCTTTTAACATATGTTAAAACTGCTAACAGGGTTAGGGGGGAGAAAAATTCTCAAGGCCAATTCTCATCAGTCTGCTTCGGTAATCAGTACAGACGATGCTCTGAAGTTCTGTTTTGCTCCCAAATATACCATTTCATTGTGCTGAGCTTAGTTTTAATTGTGAAAAATACATGTTAAAAACATTTTACATTTCTGTAACAACTTTGCCAACATAACCCAAGGTTTTATGCTTCTCAATTTCACCTTTCAAGAGTGCTAAAGTGAGTGTGAAAAAGACACCCAGAAGGCATTTCCAGACACTGAGGAAAATGATTTCATAATTCCTTTAAAAACAAACAAACTCATAGCAAAAATTAAATGATACCCTCTTCACCTTCTTTCTCAACCCAAACCATGAATTAAATAGATCTTTATTGTTATGCTTTCCGATTTTTTTTTTTTTTTAACTGTGGTTCAACCATTATCATGGCAAATGGCAGTAGGGATCATCTGTAACTTAGTGTTTAATGTTAAGGTGATGGTTATAGCTAGTGGATCTTACTGGAACTGCCATGCTTTGGGTTTTCTCAGACATAATCCGTTGCCTTTCCCTGGTTAGACAGCAACAATGACCTCTGCTTTTAATGATACTGATTGAAAAGGTGAATGAATGCACAGTAAAACTTATTTGATAATTTGTGTCCACAGTAGGCTGGGAGGGATTTGAGAAAAGGTAAGATCAGGGCATCTCTCAAGCTGAATCCATGAGTTTGTATTTCTCTGGCTGTTGACAGCTTCTGTTCATCTCTCTGGGATGCTTGGATTTGCCTGTGCCTGTTCTCCTGAAAGAAGGGACCTTTAACACCTCTCTGCAGAACAAGCGGCTACAGGATTTTCTTTAGTCTGTCTCCTTCAGGGTTCAGTGCTAAAAGGGTTGTATAACTTCAGGTGTCTTACGGATTGACACACTCAACACAGACCCCTTGCTGCCTTCCTTGGCATTAAGCTTTATGAGGATCCTGGAGACACGGAGGGAAGTTACCGCTAGGAAAATGGGGAAGGGAAGTTTATTCCCCCAGCTGTATGTCCAGAGTTGCAGGTGGATAGCAGTGCCCTATATCATTGCAGATTGTGGGGCCCTCCACCCAGGTATGAAAAACGGGCAGGAGAGTGAGAGATCACATCTGATACTGTTGAGGGTCACACTAATTCACGTGGACCAATATAAAGATTTCCACCAGCTGCACAGCATGGTACTCATGCAGACCCAAGTGTAGATCTGTGAGATATGGGACATCGCATAAACAAAACATGTTTACATAAGTCAGACTGCACATCTGCTTATTGTTAAGGAGCCTTGGCTGACACAGGATACCCCAGTGCCATTTCCCAACTCAGAAGGATCCAGGAGGATCTTCTGCTTAGTCTTGGGAGTATAACTACAGCAGCACTTGGTGGGCTTGAAATGTTGGTAATCCTGACGGTCAGCCTTAGAATTGTTCTGTTTTAAAAAAATAAAAGATTTTGGGACTGCCAATTATACCTTGATTCTCTAATTGAATAGAGAATTTGCAAGCAAGCCAGAAGATGTTTCTCCTTCTCTGGTTGTAATTTAATATTGTGCAACTAGTTGCCCAATACTGCATGTGTTGAAATGAACTCCTTCGAACGGGAAAGTCTGTGTTTTAGAATGAGCCCTAATGACTGTGTGTCATCAGTCAAGTAGAGGAAATAGTGACTGTTCTTCTCTCTTCCTCTAGGATTAACTGGCTGGAGGGCATTTTGTTTTCCTTTGTCGGGATGTGAACTGTGGAGGATTGTAGCATCTTAGATTCTTGTCAGGGGGTTGAGTAAATTCTTCATGAGGAAGAGGCACTGATCGGACAACTTGATGAAATAAGAACTTGTAGAGGAAAATGGCTGGGCAAAGTGCTGAGATTGACATGTTTCTTGTTAAAAAAGGCATCTTTCTAACAAGATCCATGTCTGGATCTCCTCTCATGGCTTGGTAGGAAGAGACATCAGCTTCAGACATTAGCCTTATTGCCTCTTACTGCATTCCCATAAACCCAGTTGTATGTCTGGTTTGTTCTGTACATTTTTTTTTTTCTGCATCATGTATTACAATGTGTGTGCATACAGATGTATGAAATTCTTTGGGACAACGTGAGTTATACAAGCACCTACTGGCAGTAAACTACCTGGAATTTTAAACCTGTATAAAAAGGTAGCCTTTGTTCTGGGAAAACATAGGAATTAGGTTGAAGTTACAAATAATGATGAACTTCTATTTTGGTGTGGAGCATCATAGGTGTATCTTAAATGGAGTATTGGTGAGCCTTCTCTTTCTTTTCTTCCTTAGTAACTTATAAAAAGATACGTGACACATCATCTCTTGCTTGTTACCCATTTTGAATTAGCGTGTTCTGAAAATATGCTAATTATGATAACAGATCTAGGGTTTGATCTTAAGAGTTGCCAGTATCTCAATTTTGTCTCATATCTTCAATATGAGAGCTCTTCTTGCATCACAGATTTAGATCCTCTAATTTCATATTGACATATGGAAAGTAGATTTGTAACTACTTTCTGCAATCCTCAGATGATAGGAATAAAAAACTCTACCTTCTGCCCATACAGACATCACTTAAAATATTTACTGAGCACTTAAACCTAAAAGGCTAACATGATGGAACTGGCCACTTCGTACTGCATGACAAATGAGCAGCGTGAGGTGGTGGGAAGCGGAGGACCATGGCTTTCCTGCGGAGGGTCTCTCTAGCATCCAGATGTTAGGCAGGGGCTGTGCTGCCGCTGGTTGTTTCTAGGTATTTGGGTGCCTGATGCACTTGAAGCCCCTCTGCTGACAAATGTGAAACCTTCCCCCCTCGCCCCCTTTTATAATCCATCCCCTCTATCTCAGCCCCACAGTCTCTTGGCAGCGATCTGGGAACGTTCTGCTGCTCCTGTCTTTAACTTCTGCATCTGTGTGTTCGCAAACCTTTAGCGAAGGGTTCCCCTAGCCCCCTCCCCGCGGCGAGCGCTCAAGCACTTGCTTCAGCTGCGGTCCCCAGCTTTGCTGGAGCAGGAGCAGTAGCACAAACCATATGATTCTCGACAGCTCCACAGCTGTCCACATCATGCTGCAGAGTAGCTGTGAAACTCGCTGCTCCTGTTGTTTCACTTTGCTCTGCCTGCAGAAAGCTACTGCTGGAAGTTGTGATACAGGAGCTGCCTTACAGGCTCCAGAAATAGCTGATTTACCCCATATTCCTTTTTCAAATAGTACCACGTTAAAAGTTCATTTTTTTTGTGATTACTGTTTCATATTTTTCTTTTATAAACCTTAACATTATTGCAAATTTGCTACAACTTCACTTTAAGGAGCTTTGTTTATTTAGTCATGATTATCCTCAAGTATTTTAATGAGTAGTGATAGTCTGTCCTAACAGGATGTATGAAGAATTATTTATTCCTCTGTGGATAATCTTGTGTTTGTAACTAGTGTAATTTATATACCATGGTGCTGCCTGTTTAAATCTCTTAAGTCTCCTCACAAGTCTCTCTAGTCTCAACTAGCATAAATAGCTTTTCTTTCCCTTCTTACCAACTCTGGCTGCGAGGCCAGATCAGGTTTCACTGGTAGTCTAGTGGTTATATTCACTGACATACAAATGATAATTTACTTGTTGCTCTATCACACTGAAAACTGGCTTATAAAATAGGCACGTGTACTGTTTAGCTGTAACTATTCATTTTCCTCCAATCTTACGCTACATCTATGCTCTGGTTTTGGCTGGGACAGAGTTAATTTTCTTCACAGTGGCTAGTATGGGGCTGTGTTTTGGATTTGTGATGAAAACCGTGTTGATAACGCAGGGATGTTTTAGTTACCGCTGAGCAGGGCTGACACAGAGTCAAGGCCTTTTCTGCTCCTCACCCCACCCCACCAGTGAGGAGGCTCGGGGGGCACAAGAACCTGGGAGGGGACATAGCTGGGACAGCTGACCCCAACTGACCAAAGGGATATTCCATACCATATGGTGTCATGCTCAGCATATAGAGCTGGGGCAAAGAAGAAGGAAGGGGGGACATTGGGAGTGATGGCGTTTGTCTTCCCAAGTCACCATTACGCGTGATGGAGCCCTGCTTCCCTGGGGATGGCTGAACCCCTGCCTGCCCATGGGCAGTGGGTAATGAATTCCCTGTTTTGCTTTGCTTGCGTGCGTGGCTTTTGCTTTGCCTGTTAAACTGTCTTTATCTCAACCCATAAGTTTTCTCACTTTTACCTTTCCGATTCTCTCGCACATCCCGCTGTGGGGGGGAGTGAGCGAGTGGCTGTGTGGGGCTTAGTTGCCAGCTGGGGTTAAACCACAACAGTTTATCCATATTTTCTTCACATCTTTTGATCATCTTCGGATACCTTTTTCTAAAGATCTCTGGATGTGTCAGTCATGTCTCATCAGCCCCAGGGGTTGTCCTGGCTGAGGCTGGTTCTGTGTTCAGGCAAGATCAGTGAGGGCTGTGCGACCAAGGCTATGAGTAGGAGGATGAATGTTTCCTAACAGTACTATGGTAGGGTCTTAATTTGAGTACCATAGGAGGACCCGTTTTATCTGCCCACCAACCTACATGTCCCCAGAGGTCTGCCTGCATTAGGGAAAGGGCAATCCTACCTACAGAGCATAAGTAAAAGTATTTGGCTTCATTTGAGGCTTCATTTTGGGTTTATGACCTGTTGCTTCCTTCCTTAGCATCTTTCTGGTATTACCGGTACTATAATTGTAGGGAAATTCAAAGGCATTTTACATACCCACTTGTGTTTTCCTTCTTCTTTTCTTTCCCCCCTAGGTGTTGCTCTATGGTGAGGGCACAAAGACCCATCCCCAGAGTATGTTAAACCAGATCTAAGGGGCTTTGTTAGATGCTCAGTGTCTTCTGTTCTGATATGGAACTTTCCTTTTCTACTTTTATCTTTTTCTGTTGCTGCTCTTGCTTCACCTGGCTGAAAAACACAGGCAATCTGTATTTTTTTCCCCCCAGAATTCAGTGAATATCATATAGGAGTTTAGCCTTAAGGTTTTCTCTTCCTCCCACCTTACCTTCTTCCACCACAGAGTGCTCCAAACCCCAGTGTGCCACGTTACAGATGCACCGAAATCTATTTAAATGGGATCCAGGCTAAACCAAGCCTCTATCCAAGTGCCTGATTCCCTGAGGCATCTTTTTGGGGTCTTAGGGGCATAAATATGAAGAAAACAGAATTGCTCATTTAAGCATTAAAAAAACGTGTTAAATGGCCTTCCTTTAATACAAACTGCATTAGTTGCAGAAGTTCACATTTTAAGTTTGTGGATATGTTTATTATAGAAATATTTTTCAGTAGCTTCCATATGATGTGACACAAGGAGCGCTGTCAGAGCTGTCATTTCAATGCTGTTGCTATGTTATGCATGTTAAAACATAATTGTAAGTGGTACAGGGATATTGTAGCGGTCACAGTTATATAGATACAAATTTCCTCTAGTAAAACTTTTAGGCTTTGTTTTTAAATATTAATGTAAATGAGGATATTTGGATTTTGTGTATGTCGTATGCCCTGGTATCTGTGACTGTAGCCATTGCTGTGATTTTTCGCATTATTCAATTTATTTCCATGTTTCATTAAACCTTTTGGTGTATAGTATTTGCACATTGTGTTACAATAAAGTGTATGTGCTTATAGAAAGGTATACGTGCATTAATGCTCTGTGTTCAAAAAGGCAGAGCTTTGCCTTTTCTGTGATGGTAATGCTGAGTTCTTACAATGGGTGTGAGCTGTTAAGTTCTTCAATTCTTTTCTTCAACCCCCCCTTTCCTACGCCTTTCAACAAGCGTGTGTCTAGAGGTACAGAGTTTTTGAACAAAAAATTTATATTAATCATTTGCATATTATATGTGTGTGGGTTTTTTTGTTTGTTTTGTTTCTGTTTGTTTATCATGCACTTTTGTGAACAAAAAAGTTCTTCTAACCTAACTTCAAATTAGCTGGAAATAGTGTTCCTGAATGCTGAATTCTGACACCTGAAAGTACTTGAGAGCTTTTATTGTTTTGTTATGTAGGGTTAAATTGGCATGAAACTTGCTCTTTGATGGGGCATCCTCTGTTGTTTTTCTCCCCAAAAAAAGAAGTAATTATCTTCCCTTTCACAGCGAACAACTCTGCGCCTTTTGTTACTGTGGAGAGCGGAGCTCATTAGGGCAAGGAGACTTAAAACAATTCAGTCCCACTCCTGGGTATGTTATCCCATGGAAGAACCAGCCTTTAAATAAGAGTGAAGCCAGCGACAGCACGGATGGAGCTTGTGAGAGAACTCCAAGGCAAAACTCAGTGCCGCGCAAACAGAGAGGACAGAAAAAGTAAGTCTGTTCTACAATAAATTACAATAAATATGGGGGTTTTTTTGCATGACGTTCAGGAAGCATCTTTACAGACACTGTACTGCAATAGGCAAATAACTTGTGTTTGTGAAAATGTGGGTCGTTAATATTTGTAATTTTTCTTTTTTTTTTTTTGAAAACCAAAAAAACCCCACGCAAGCAGTATAGAATAGCTGTCTCTTCTGCTTTTTAAAGATTGGTTTCTCCCCTCCAGTGAGAATCTTGAATCTGAAAACATACAAAAGATCTTGTAAAGCACAGATCCACTTGTGAGGTTGAAGTAAAAGTCTGCACAAGAGTAGAAGATGGTGGACTTCTGACGCCTCATCCGTTTTGTAGACTGGAGTAACGAGAAGCCTCTGCCCAGCTTGTTGAAGCTTTTCCCCCTTGCCCTCCACAGTCGGCTCTTGCAATGGTGACGGAACCGTTGCAGGCACGTGGCGTGTGTTTCTTACCCTTCAGACGTGGGGTCCGTGGGCAGGTTTCCCGACAGGGTGGTTGTAGCCGTCGAAAGGGCAGCGTCCTGAGGCCTGTCAGGTTAGCTCCACCTTTCAGTAATTCTGAAAAGTGGCAGGGATGTACACTGCTCCGCTGTGACGTTTGTGTCTGCCGTGGTGCTTAAGACGCGGCTGAGCGGAGAAGCGCATTTTTAAATCTTACCTGCACACAAGTGTTTCCGTAGATGTAGGGATTCTATCACCGTGGGCTCGCGCTGTCCCCGCCGTTAGACGCGCTTTCATTCAGCGGCTGCCTGCGAACGCGGGGATCGCTCGGGGCCGGCTGCGCGGCCGGGGGGTCGCGGCCTTGGGGGAGCGCAGAGCCAGCGCGGCGATGGCGGCGCGCGGCGCGGGCCCGTGGGCGGCCGCCGGGCCCGTGGGCGGCTGCGCCGGAGGCCGGGGATTGGCGCGGGGCCGCCGCCAGCCCGCGGGGCCTGGCCGAGGAAAGTGAAGCAATAACGGAGGCGGCGGCCACCACGCCCGCCTGTGAGGCGCAGCCGCCGGAGGGGCCGCGGCGTCGCTGTCTGGGCCGGGCTGCTGTTCTTCAAATCTGACCAAAGCACACCCCAAAAATACTTAATTAGTGCGAGTTCAGTTAAACTTACCATCTCAAATGTGCCTGTATGCAGCGCTAGGGCTGTGCTAACTGCTGGAGAAGCTGTTCAGTGTGTTTGATACACGCTGATGTTGCTCAGGTGCATGGCATATGTTCATGTAATTATGTCGGTGTCGTAAAAATACATGCTGTGTAACGCTGATAGGGAAAACAGGCTTTTCTTAAAGCTAGTAAAGCTAACCCCTCCCCTCAGACAGTTGCTCTATTTTATAGGCATGTGAAATCCTGTTTACAAAAAGGCTAAGTATGAAGGATCAGGATGAGGTGGAAAGGGTTTCTGTTCGGGATGAAATTGCAGAGTAAATTGAGATGTTCTTCAAATAGATTGGTTTCATCTTGTGAGAAAGCTTTCGTATTAATAAAAACACCTTCTCAGTTACTATTTAGATTTTTCTTAACATTCCTTTAAACTCCTGTGTTTTGAGCAGCAGTTTAATGTTCGAGGTGGCTCCACTGGACACGGGCGGTGTTCAGGAACTGGCTTTATTGAACAGAATAGGTTATTTTAATACTTTAATAAGGGGAGTCTTAATGTCGACAGTGCCAGCATTAGCGAGGCGGGGGGGTGATGTTCAGCTTCTGTCATGACGGGGGATATGAGGATATCATGTCATAAGTGATAACTTCTGAGTTTTCTTTGGCAGTGCAGGAGGGATGTTATTCTTTCTTTTTCCTCACAAACCAAGGTTTTTTCCATGTATTTCTGAATGTAGTTGTTGAAAGTAGAGCATGCATGGTTTTCAGAAAGGCAAAGTTATTGCAGGTTTAAATTCCAGTGGTTACTCTCTTTCTTGTCTTATTGGTGGTAGGTCATTTTTCAGTATCTTTTTTTTTTTTTTTTTAGAGGTTATAAGTAGAAAGAGAGCAGTTGGGAAAGAGAGGTGGTTTTGTGCTGTCTCAACTCTAGAAACTCGGAAGTAACAGCAAACAGTAAACAAACGTACTTGTTTGGGTTATTAAAGGGGGAGAACAATGAAGTTCAGAGAACCTTAACAGAAAACACATGACCTCCTTTCCTACCAGCCACTGAAGCATCAGATGAGATCAGGTCTCTTTTATCAGTAAACCTAATGCACATCCTTAGATGTACAAGATAGTTTTTTCCCTGCAGGAAATAAAGGAGGGCGAATCATCACTGCTTTTTTTTTTGATGGAGTAGTTGGAGTTTTCTGTTGAGATTAGAATTTGAGGAAAAAGTCAACAACATTACAAACTAGATCCTCCTATGTCAGCACAATATAGTAGTCTTTATATCTGTGCATTTTTCAATTCTGCCCCGACTCCTTTTCTGCTGTCCCTGCCCCCCATTTTATGTTGGGTTTTTTTGTTTGTTTTGTTTTTGTTTTAAACATCTTGATGGCATTGGATAAAGATACACTTAATTCCAAGTAGCTTTTTCACTCCTGGTCTTTTTTCTACCTTCCTCCCATAGCTGCTGCATTTTCTCTCGGCACCTTACCTCTGGCCGTGTCAGCCTCCTCTAAGGATGCTGTCAGTGCTATACCCGGGACCAGCTGTTAAAGACTGTAGGGAGAGGGCTGTATGAAAGCTGCAGCTGGTGCTCTCCACTTAACATCACTCTCTTTTCTTCCTTCTACATCTCTTGTTCCCCAGAGTAACACAGACTGCTTGCTGCTACCTAATTCTCCATTCCTAGGGTTGGTCAAGTTTTAATGTTAAACAGAAGTGGGCTTTTAGAAAAAGAAGCATGTGTGTCCTGAAGAATTGGAGGAGAGCAAGCTGGGGAAAAGGGCATTTTACCAAGCACTTTTTTTTTTGTCTATTGAATAGCACCTTAACATGAAAACTTTGTTACTGGGAAAAGTATAGAGCTAGAAGTATGAGGAAGAAAATTTTTGTTCATGTTTGTTTATATTTTACCACGTTTGGAAAAATATGTACTCACTTTCCCTGAGTTTTGGATAATTTACAAGTATCTAGCTAATTGAACAAAGAATGTGGTCATTTCTAAATTTGTTTTTCTGCTCCCTGATACAGATCTCGATCGAGTATAGCATCATGTACAAGTGTAAGCACCCAAACTGCTTCTGACGATCAGGGTGTCAAATTCTGGGATGAACTCAGTTTAGTTGGCTTACCAGATGACATTGATGTTCAAGCCTTATTTGAGCCAACAGGTAAGAAATGCTGCTGTCCTTCTTTTTTCCTTGTCCAGTAGTAGTACAGTAGCTACAACGACAGTGAGTTAAGGTTTTTCTGTGCTGTGATGTTTGTCAAGTGTTTGATGATGCTTTTGTAGCTTTTGCCAGTGTTACCTGGTAGTTTTTATATAGTCTGTTCTTCAAGTAGTGGACAGAATTGTCAGCTTTGTCTGGGGAAATATTTGTAATCTACTGCTGAACTGATGTTCATCAGTAATATCTTCAGTATCGGGATTCTATTTTGCGGAGAAAAGGAAAAAGAAATGAGACACTGCTTAATACAATTCCTAAAGACCTAATCCTGTAGCTTTACGTAATCTCCCGCTGCTAATGCAGGGTTATTGGAAATAATGGAATGGAAGATTAAAAAAAGTAGGATCGATAGGACAATAGAGGCATAATATACTTGCATGTTTGCAGTATCTGCAGATTTTCTGTCAGAAAACCGTCTGTTTTTTCATCTACTCTTGAATTTTAATGGAGCTGTTCTTGTTACTCCGTTATAAATTAGTTTTTCAGAAAGCATCTATGTCCAAATGCTTTGATGCCAGTAGTCCACTCATATATTTTGCCTCAAAAATAGAAGTATATTTGTGCGATAATATAAATGTCATTCTTTCATGAGTATGGAAACTAATTTCAAGGTCTAACTAAAAAAAAAAAAAAAAAAAAGTAATGGTTTGTTTTAATTAGTTATACCATAGTGTGCGTGAATGGATGGGGGGGGCGGATTATCAATCTAAATTTTTTTTAAAGTTGCTGTTAATAATTTGTAGACAACTCTTCCCAGGTCCTTACAGGGATTTTTAGGGGAGTTTTTTTGTTGCTGAATGATACAGTGATGACAAAGTACCTAGTTTCAAAGGCCAGTGTAAACCATCATTTTGAATCTAGAACAAAGCTGTCACAGAATTCCCTTGGAAATATGCATCATTTACCTTGTTTTTCCTAGAATTGAATTCTAAACTTCTTTTAAGAGATACCTGTTGAATTCCTCAAATTCTGATTTTTTTTGTTATGTAGATAAACGTTTCTAATTATATCTCCGTGTCTGTTGTATTGACACAGTTTTCTCAGACATTTATATTGTGTTTCTGTTCATGCTGTATTTTGAGCTTTTAAAAGTTTTATGTAGAATTCTAAAGCATCGTGCGAGCATGTTCTACAGTAACATACAGATGTGTATCTGGTCCTTGGGAACTGTAAGTTAAGAGAACGTACATAGACAAATGTAATCTACAGTGAAATATAAGATCAAATGTAACTCTGTGTGTGTGTCACACACAAACATTGCATATAGAATCATAAAGTCATAGAACCATAGAATCATATACACCCCACTTATGATTATATGATCAGGCATCTGAAAATTAGAAACGGATATTCAGAATGTGCTGAAATGAAGAGGAAGATGTATTATGTATCAAAAAAAAGCTGCATATTTAGTGTCTGATAGTAACTGTGGTATATTTAATGTATAATAATAAGGGCATTAAATGTTGCAAGAAGAAAAACAGGAAGAGAAACTATTCATTTTATCTGGCAAGTATTTACTGCTAGAACTAAGTTCGACACTTAAAGGCAGTGCTTGACAGAGTTGTATGACCAAAGCTCTTTTTCTTTCATAATGTATTAGGTCATTGCTGGGCTCATCACCGCTGTGCGGAGTGGTCATTGGGAGTCTGCCAGACTGAAGAGCAGCTATCGGTGAACGTGGACAAAGCTGTTGTCTCAGGGAGCACAGAAGTGAGTAAAAACACTTGAATGCTCAATCCAGTAAGAATATAAGGGGTGGGATTGAAAGAAAGACAGTAGCCTAATGCAATACAAGATATGACCCAAACTATCCACACATATATCTCTGAGTTCACATTTATAAAAAGGTTTTTTTGGACATGTGTTGATGATAAAATCTACTGTTGCAATTTATTAAGAAGTCGTATAGAATTGCATGGAATGTATCATCAATTAGTTCTGAGATAACTAGAATGTAGATAGTACCTGACTGACAAAAACAAAATACAGATAAAAGAAAAGTTGAGTTCAAATTAGCAAATGCCCTGCTAGGTAGAGTAAACACTTATTTTGCCAGTTTATATTCTGAAATGATATGACTCAACTATAGTTAAAAAAATCTCAATTACTTTCATACCAGTTTCAAAGAGCAGGTTACTATAGGAAAACTAGTGTTTACCAAAAAGCCTATGTTGTTACTTTAAATCTTGATGATAGAAATACCTATATAAATACTTAGTCTTTTAAATTGAAATGGTAATATATTTGGAAAAGTAGGTATCTTTGAAAAGGACAGACTCCTGGTGTCATATTGTGATACCATTTTGAAATGATGAGGAGACATATTTCACATTGGTTTTGCCACATGTAGGTACATTTTTTTGGTCATATTTAATAATGTCTTGTAGATTATTAATAATTTTAGTTTTTTCTGTATTAATCAGCCATGCTATCAACAAATCTCTGTGATTTTTGCTGGTTTTCCCAGGATCATGCTTAGCCTTATTTTTACTTGATCCTTAAAGTTTTTCATGCATTATAGTAAAATTAAAAAAAAAGATGCAAAAGATACCAGTAAATGTTCTCCATTGTGTGGACTAAAAAGCTGCTTTAAATCAGTCTTTCAATACAAGCCATATAATACAGCTTTCCTTGTGCCTTCTACTTTTACATATACTCACATTGAATAAATACTTTGCTTTGAATAATTTAATTGCATTCTGTGTATCTGCTTTCAAAATAAAAGACTACTCAGACTGAATGAACCTGACAGTATTAAGTTCTAAATGAGCTTGAAGATCCTAAAGCATTTGTATGTGTGTGTGCATGTATGAAAAAATACAAAAAGAATTGAAAGAACATCCAAAATTGGTTACCTTTTTATTTTTTTTTTTTAATCTCCCTGATGAGGAGTTTTCATCTCCTTGTTTTTGGCTGATGATGGTGGCTTGTAGTCATCTTGTGATCAGCTCATTCCCATCTGTAGTCATTTTTGTTATGATACTTTAGTTTCTAGCAGAAATCCTTGCTGTAGTGTTCAAGCTTGTATTTTGCTCTATTGAATTTCATCCTGTTTCCATTATTTCAGTTCTATTTCTTTTAAAATGGTACCTTGCTCCTCCCCTGTGTCTCGGGGTGACGGTTGCCTCACCTTCACATCATTAGTAGATTCTAAGTTTTGTGTAGATGTTTATAATGCAAATATTTAAATAAGAATTCTTGAAGAAACCCACATCTCTCTGGTGTGATAGTTTCCATTTCAGGCCTGTCTTTTCATGTGCTGCTTTGTGGCTTCTCTACTTATCTTTTCAAGTTATGAAAATAATTTTTAGACACCCCTGTTGTACATGTTGCAGTGCAATGCAGAGAGAAGAAATCTGAATCGAGTGTCATTCTGCATATTTTCTATTCAATCTTTGCTGAAACCATTGAGAAACTTCCTTTGCTGTAATACAGCAGTCAGCCAGCAAAGAATGACATTGGTTTGGTTATTTTCTTTTATCCTTCTCATGATATCCCCAGGGAGAGCAGAGTAAAAGCGCAACTAACTGTGATTGATTCTAGAAGAATAGCTAGACGAAATGGGACATCTTTATCCCACGATCCCACTAGGGAAGTTCCTGCTTTTGGGGTTTTTTTTCAAGAAATAAGGAGCAAATACTTCTGTAGTTCTCTGTTCCTGACCATGGAGCAGCAGTGTTGGGGGTTGCTCAGTTGTGTATAACGGTTTGGAGCCCAAGTAATCCTGTCTTTGCTTGTGTCTAGGCTGTAGTGCTTGGTAATAATTTTTCCACTGCTTCTTAACTTGTCACTAAGCTAAAGAAGACAGAAAAAAGCATAAGATGCTGATTATCCTATGCGATAGTGGAAAAGCTTTTTTCTTTGCACAAGGTATTTTTTAAAAGTTTTGAACGACATCTCTAACAGGTAATGTATGGTTTTGTGTCTACAGCTTCCTGTGCTTTGCTTTTGCTAAAATTTTGGGCTTTCTAATGTGATGTTACTGCATTTTAAAAGTAAAGTTTCTATTTAAATGTTCTGAATATTGTTCTCCATGCAGATGCAAGTATGTGCTCAGGGCATACAGAAAATTGTTTAAATAAAAACAAGCTGTATGCTGTTTTCTCTACTTGCCACCAAATTTGCTTTGGGTTTTTTTTGTTGTTGTTTGCTTGGTTGGGGATTTCTGTCTTCTTGGAAGTCCCTCTGGCATGACATGGGTTTATGATGTGGTCTGCAGCATTGGCATCTTTTCTTAGCTAGGGAAGTACGTTTTCTTTTCCTTATGTTCACGTACAGATTAATTTTTGACAGGTAACAAACTTTTTCTTGATAGTGTAGTCCCTTGGTTTAGGTCTTCTAATTCGTGGAGAGTGTTTTGAGGTTGTTCTTACCTTGAGGGTCTTTTTAATTTCTAAATTACATTCATGTTTCTCATTAGTTAGGCTTACTATTGTTTGCAAATCTGTTTTAACTGGCTATGACAGTGTTTCTTATTACTCTATTTACCAGCTGAGATGTCCATTTGGCTTCACTGGACTTGTGATTCCATTAATAAAGCTTGTGTGAATGTATTTCATTGACCTTATTCCAAAGTATGTATGTTAATGCATTTTGGTTTTCTTCTGGGCCTGTGTTTACTGAAAGTTTAAAATAGAATACTATAAAGATCTTGGTATCTATGCATGTTTCACAAAGTACCCTGCTTAGCATGTCCTCCTCCTTCAGTTCTTTCTTTCGATTCACTCATTTTGAAGGCCTGAAAATTTACTGAGTCAGACATCTGACCAATTCGTTACGTTATTTTTGTCTAGACATAGGTGGGTTCTTTGACTTTCTTTCAAAGACTTGGTTTTGCCTCTCTTTAATATTAATAAATGCACATACATACATCTGTGTATGTGAGGTGTTTGAAATCTTGTGAATCATGTTTTATAGCAACTGACAAAAGCTGGAATATGCAGTTAAGTTTATGGTAGTAGACATGCTCCAGCCCTTACACGTGGTATAGGTGACTCATTTAATCTCATTGCTTGTCTTGCTTACCTCGCTTGTCTCAGCAAGCAAAGAGTCATGGATTTTCTCAGAACCACTTTCTAAGTTTAAAAAGTCATAAGGAAGAACTGATGATCCAGGTGACAAGCATAGTGTCAGAGCTTTTCTCAAGATGACTCTTTAAGAATTCACATGCTTATCTCTGGAGCTTGTACAGTATGTAAGCTAAAGAGCCTGAACACCCAGACATGACAGTTCCCCCACTACTGTAATAGGTTTTCATGGAATTTTGGAGTAATTTTATTTCAGGTTTTCAAAGACAAGAATTATTTGGAATATAGAAGGGGGAGTGAAAACTTCCAGTGATTTGCTTGATCCAAAACTTAACTGAATTGCTTGTAATTCATAAGTGCTCTACACAGTATGTAAAAATTACCATAGTAAAGAAGCTGTTGTACTGTCAGCTTTATGAAGACGGACTTTTATCAGCAAGGTATTTCTACAGGTATTTGTGGTAAGATGCAAAGATGGTATGAAATGGAGACTTAGTGAAATAAACTAAGGAAAGGAAGATGATTGAACAGAAATCAGAGTTTTTGCTGAAAAAATAATAGATGTGGACAGGCAGAGTTTTCTGCTTTTTCATGTATTTCTGGCTTCAGCCTTATGCTTTCTTAACTATGCTGCTTCTTGGTGTTTGGAAGGGTGAACTTAACTAGCATTGCTATTTAAAATGGAGGCCTTTAGGGCTTGCATATGCTCAGCTTTTAACAAGAGTGGTTTCTGAAATATTTTAAGGTATTTTTAAATACTACTTTATAATGTCCTTGTTTATTTTACATATATTGAGTAGGTGACTGTTTCTTTACAGTCAGCTGAGGAAATAATAAAATTTACTACTTGTCTGCCTTACATTGTCTAGCCGTAGCTCTTCTTTATGCTACGAAGTCCAAAATAAAGTGGGCTGCTTTTTCTCCCCAATGTATAAGTAGCTCAATTTAAGAAGTCGATTTAAGGAAGACTCAGTAGATAATATGTTTGAACCACTTCTGAACAAACTGTGTGCAAGAAAGGAAGGCCATGGTAACTTGCCCAACCAGCTTTCTCTTCTGATAAGATGTAGAAAGCAGTTTACAAGTCTGGGACAATTTGTCAAGTACACTAAAATCAAAGAAAACAGTATTGCTGGAAGCCAAGAAGGACCTTCCTATCTTCCTAAAGACTGGCTAGGGGAAGCATGATACTAATGAAGTGTTTAAAGCAGTCATTCAAAAATATTACTCTCCTTCCATTTTATAAAACGTGTATTTCTGTTTGCTTTGAAACTTTTATATCTCTTTGCATCTTTCATCTACTTCAGAGTTTTCATTTTTCCAGTAATAGTCGAAGTGTTGCTTCAGGACCAAGACTCTTGTAGCCAGATAGCTGAAAAATTGCTGTCATCTTCTCCCACCCATCCATTTTTGTTTTTTAGTTAATCAGGGCAGTATCTTTTCTCTGTACAAGGCAGCTGTTTTCAGCTTCTGCTGAGTTCTGCAGGCTGTGTTTGGCTTGTTATCATTGCTGAGAACTGTAGGAGTTGTTGCTGTGCATAGAGGCAAGCTAATCAGTGGTTATCTTGCCTTGTTCGAGACTCAAAACGATCTGCTGTTATGCCACTCCTCTCTCCTGTAAGTCCTTTTGACACAGTAATGCAATCTTGACATTTTTTTTTAAGGCAGCTTCCCTTGACTTCTCTCAGGGAGGCAGGAGATGGCACAGTTTGTAGATGCTTTCAAGTTGGGACAATGTTACAAGGCTTGCATATTAAATATCTCACTCAAATTGTTTCTTAAAGCCCTTTCCCTCTACTGTTTTTAATCCTTTGCTCAAGACTCGGTTTTAGCATGATGCTTACTAAGCTAAACAGTAAAGAAATAAATTGAGGGGGAAGTTGGGAACCATTTAAAATGTTTATACTTTTTTTTGAAGTGTTTGTCCATATTTCAAATGTGTATTCACCCCTTAGTCTCAGTACACTTCTTATCTTGTTGAGACTTGTCCATGTTTTTTGCGGTACGTGTGTATGTTTACTTGTGCTGCTTTAAGTTAAAAACTGATTTGGCTAAATTAATATTTCCTTTTGTTTTTTCCTGTATGTAAAGATAAACATCAACATCATTGTATGCTATTAACTTCATACACTGTGGATGATTGTGCCTATTTAGCCATAGCAATTTTTCAGTTAGTTTTATTTTTTGTTGACATAAAAACTGTGTGTGAAAAATGGTTTAGATGACAGAATCCTGAAGATGGGGCTTCATATATGTCCCCACCTATCTGAACAGAGCATATAGCAATGTCTTTTTTTCAAGGTAGAGTGCAAGATTTGCAGTTCCTTGATGCTCTGAAAGGCCCCTTTTTCCTTTTTCAGTATTGGAAGAGCTAGTAATTCTTAAAGTCGGGGAAAAATGCATCAAGAACGTCATCCATCATAATTTATACCATTTCCGGGCAGAGTCCTCTGTATTTGCCCATTTTTCAAGGAGAAGCTTTGTAACGTGATACTAAATGAGCAGCTCTGGTATTCAGAAGTTCCTCTTGCAGCTCTTAAGTTTTTTATGGTACTTTTTCATGCACAAGGCACTTGGCTTCTCTTCATTTCCCTTCACTGCAGCTTGGGAGTGACTACTTAGCTGCTCTATTGGATTGGCTTCTGATTTTATCTTAGTGAGGTGTTTTTTTTCTGTAGATGCTTTTGTCTTGCAACTAAGGAAGGAAATACTGCAGGAAGTATTCTTCCAAAATAACATCTTTACTTTTTTTATGGCTTGCTGTCTCTTAGAGAGCTCCAGCACAGAAAGTACCAGAGAAAGACCAGAGGAATAGTGACATACATCACATCAAGAAGACACTTCCATATGTTGGTCAATTTAGTAGTTTCATTCAGTTCCTAATATGTTTTAGAAAAACTTGAACAGTTGAGCAGTGGGAGCCATGAGGTATTTCAGTTTTCCGTGAATTTCCCTCTTGTTACTTTGGAGTTCCTGTAGAGATTTGTAGCCATGTCCCTGCTGCTGATGATAAGCTTTGTCCTTAAAGAAGGATGTAGTGACTAAGGGTACAGCTTTGGTAACATTTTAACACTGTAAATTATTTTCCATGAATTACCCTGTTCCAGAACCATTTGGATTTTGGTCACCTAAAGCCAGATCATTTATGTCTTTGAGAACATGAATCAGACTGTTCTTACAGCTTGTTGATGACATCAGGAATGCTATTTTGATTATTTTATAACTGTGTTTTCCAAGTTCTGCAAAGGAGGCACGGTATCTTAACATTATCATTGTTGGTTTTAGTTTACTGCTTCTAATCCTCCTGGAACACCTTTGCACACCATAAATGATGTCAGTACAACTTTGGTAAACCTGCTCAGGTTCAAGAGCTGCCATGGGACCTGTGTGTGTTTTTCTGCAGGTCCAGCAGTTTGAGAACAGATATTTGCCTGCTTAATAAGATTTACAAGTTTATTCTCATTGTTACATGAACAATGATTAAAGTATTTTTCCATTTGAACCAAAATGAGCTTTACCACTCATTGTAAATTTGTTGTTCATTTTAAGTCATTGTCCTGTAGCAACTTTGAAAAGCGTATGTCAAAATAGAGGAATTGGGCGTAGGAGGGAAGAAGTGAGAAAAAGCAGATAAGAAGAAGGAAGAAGGTTGCATTTGAAATAACTAGGGTTATTGAAAAATTTACCCTTTCCTGTTTTCTTCTCATCTATAATCTGACTCTAGGAGCCAAAGCAAATAAAGCATAATTTAATATATGCGAAAGAAAAACCAACTAGCTTTTTGCCTAGTAGTTGTTTTTAACCCTATAGTTACTCTTGCCACATTTTATGATTTTTTAATTTGCAAATCATCCAGTGGTATTTTGTGCATTCTGTTTTTAGTTCCGCAGTGAAACGCAGAACAGAAAAAACTAAATTACAGTTCTTACAGATAAAGAATTTTGATCCCTATCAAAACACAACACCTTTAAAACTATGGAGTTTAGGACTCAGCTTTCAAAAGACAGTTTTCAGTTCCCCAGTTGTCTCATAGACCACATTTTCTAGTACAAACTAAAATACATTTTTCTATGTCCCTGCTGGTATTTAAGAAAATGAAGTAATAGTTAAAACTGACTATATGTGAATCAAGAACTCTACGCTTCTCTGCTTCTAATATGTTTTTGTGATTATTTTGGTGCATAAAGTATGGATACCTTGGGATCTAATTAGACTCCACGCTTGGATGTGGATCTTCAGTGACATATTTAAAAGTTTTAAAGGATTGCTGTGAAACAGAGTGGTCTGTCTGAATGGTATGATCACAAAGTGGAAGAAATGTGGCTAATGTAAAGTCTAAACACTTTGATGAAAGAAGGGGTCTGAACTAGATTTTAATTTTGAATTTTCTTTTTATTGAGAAAGAAAATGTATTTTCCTGGTGTTTCTGATGTAATAGTTGCTTACTCATGAATACTTCAATACTCAAGTAAATCTCCATATGTTATTGAAGGAGTGGTGCTTTATAAGTGTTGATTGTGATAGTCTAATTGAGGCTTGTTGAATGAGAATAGCTGATCTGCTTTTTCCTTCCCTACCAGTTGGTAGATGGATTAATATTTCAGATTTGTACTCTCTGATGTGAGATACAGTATTATCATTCAGTAACTTTTCAAGTCAGTGAAAAAAAGAAGGGGATAAAATGACACGGTATTAAACAGAAACTATTTAATTAAAAATTTGTTTCTGAGACAATCTGATAATTATCAGGCTGTCTGACTGTACCTATCCAAAATTTAATTTTACAGAAATAACTGTTTTTTCACTTATCTTCCTATTATTTAACATATTTATTGTTAGCATTTCAGTAAAGCTAGTACTATGCTTCAGCATGTTAAGAACTTTGGGATTTTTTTGGATGGAAAGATCTATTATAAATGTGAAGAAATACTTATTTCAAGGCTATATGACACGTACCCAATTCAGCACATTTTTAAAATTAGCATCTCAAGAAACAGAAAATGTTCCTGTCTTGACAGACATAAAACACACTGTCCTGTTGATGTGCTAGTATACAGTAGAGTATCAATGTACCAAATGTTGACAAAGCATTTGATTTCAAGCTTTTTCTGGGTACTTGCTTGGGAGTTTGATTCGTAACAAGTGTAGATACTTTAATGTGACTTTTTCAGTCTCTGTAGTTGTTTTCTTGCTTCATAACCTGTTTTCATCATAATTCTGACCCATTATTTGGAAAAAGGAGCACATGATAATGTGAGACCAGTTTAGCTATAGTTAATTTTTATGTTACCTTCAGTATGTTGATTCTCTTTACAAGAGGAAGATGGGTATTAATTTATGAACCACAGTTTGGAGAAGCATTTGTCTTCTCAGATGAAGCAGAAGAAAAGATGTACATTTTTAGACTAATTTTATAATTTTTTGGGGAGATTTTTCTTTTGACTTGCTTCGTCTTGAGCCTTCTGTGAAATAACAACTGTGTTTGGAAACAAAAAGGTAGGGATACAAATACATGAAAAAAAATTGTGGGTTTGTCTACATAGCAAGTAGTACTGTCAGTGCACGTTGTCACTCACTGATTAGAGTGAGAGTGTGTCTTGCTGCTTCTTTGGTTGGTGAGAAATGAGTGCTAGAGCTTAGACCCTGCTGGCTGTTGCAAAGGGACCATGACTAGTGCACATAGTCTAATACATACATTTTAGGCTTAAGTAATAAACTTTTTTCAGAGTAAGAGAGGACTTTTCTAAACCGTCAGTTTTTTCCAGTGCATGAATACAACTTCTGTGACTTCATTGCCTGGTTCCCTCTGCGATTTTGCAGACCTGGGCAGAAGCACAATGTCATTTCTGGCAGGCAGACCTACACAAGTGATCTTTCCCATAACTGCATTTCTGGAACACAGTAGCAAATGAGGAGGGAAAAGACCAGGGTTACTCAAGCAGCACGAAACTTCTTTCCTTAAGACGGTTCGTGTGGCTTCATCTAAAGGAAAGTGTGTGATTTTCAGCCTCACCTATTCCTTTTTCTCTCCCACTGCAGTGGTGCTGCTGGTGGTGCTGCTGGTTTCCTGCTGTGGTGCCAGGAGGCCGTTCTGTGGGAGCTCATCCTGTGAGCGCTCCCTTGGCACTGAAGTTGGAAAGCAGAGTCAGCCTTAGATTTTCAGTCTGGGTTTTTTTTCAAGATGAATGCTTAGAAAAATGCACCTTTCTTGAACATTAGATGTCGAATAGGTGGTTACTAGAAACCGGGGGAGACATGTTGTTGCTACAAAAACGTTTCTGAGAGGGTTTTGATGCTGAATAGACGATGGGCTTTGCAGATACTAAGGGCGGTCTGTGAGGTGTAGGAAGCAGACAAAATGTACTGGGGGCACAGAGAGAGACTGAGAGAGAAGCAGCAGTAGCCCAGAAATGAAAGCCGAAAAGCCTAGCTAGGAAACATGAAAGGGCCTATGTTCCTGAAGGAATTTCCAGTGCAGGTTTCCTTTATTCAGTAACATTCACTGAAATAATTTACTGAAGGCTCTGAAGTGAAATTGTTTAGTGTGTGTTCCAAACTGGTGAAGTGTGTTTCACAAAGACCTTTTCTTCCTTTTTGCATGACTTGAGTAGAAAACACTTTTCATAATATGCCCAAAGGAATTCTCTATATCTTTTTTTCTCTCTTCCCCTCCGGATGCCTGTCTTAAACGTTACCCTAAGCATTAAGACAGTACTAGTTCATGCTGAGGTAGCACTCTGTTGCTGGGTATTTTTCAAGAGTCTATAATCTATGTATACCAAGTTATTTTGGGGGCTTACATGTTAAAAACAAGGAGAACCTCATCTCTGAAGAGTGAAGAAAGCCCACTAAAGGAAAATCGCACTGCCTCTTTAGGTCAAGATTGTACCTTCTTCCTCCACTCGTGCTTCAGTTTGCTGGCAGGACTGACCCATTTTGGTGCTTTGTTGTAGAACATGAGAATACGAGTACCTGGGCTCTCCCCTCCTCCTGTCTTTCTATGCTCAGCAGCAGTAGCATAGTCCTTCAAGGTCTACAGAAGACAGAAAGTGACGATAGAATAGCCCCAAATTTTTTAATGTAGAATAAGGAAATAACAAAATGTTCCTTTAAAAAATTATGAAAATATTTACAAATGTATTTAAATTATCATTCCATTAATATTTTCAGCAGATAAGAAGGCTGGAGCTCTATGTATGTTAAAAAAAGGCAGGAAACTGTACCCATCTCTTAACCAGCATGCCAACAGTAAGCCCATAGAAACTTACACAAGGAAGTGTAGCAGCACCACCTATCTCCTCACTTTTGTAGGTATCTGAATGCAACCCTCATTTTCCTACCTTACCACCACCTCTTTTGTGGCTGCTTCTTATTTAAATGTTTTAAATTCAGTCTTTTCCATAGCTAATGTGGATCAATCTTTTGTTTTTTTAAAATGTTATTGCTGAAGGGTCTAGTTTGCCTTAGTGTGATGGTTAGTTCATGAAAAAAGGCTAATCAGTCTTTTGTAGTTAATATTGGTTAGTTTTAGTCAAGGACTTGGTACATTATAGAAAAAAAAAAAGGCATCTTCCTTGCCTTCAGGAGCTTGCTCTTTAATAGATAACACATGAATAAAAGGAAAAAAAAATACCCCTGTGGGACAAGTTGTAGGTATATTTGCTGAGCTGTAGCATTGTTTGGTTAGTGTTAGACAATTGACTCTAATCTTGGGTTTGTAGCAGTTTCCCTTTTAAATAGTATTTTATTTAAGCATGTCTTTTAAATTTTTCATGGATGTGGACCACATGCTTTTTTTTGAATGAGAACTTCAAACTTCAGTCTCTTTAATGAAATTAGACTTATAAAGTGGTTTTCATTATTCCAATCAAAAGAGTCTGGGTAATATTTTTTCATTAAGGGTTTTCATCTGGGGTTTTCACCCATCCTCAAAAAATCATGCAAACACATTTTAATTCAAAACTCAGGAGTACTCATATTAGTCTGTCAGCATCAGTTTGCTTTTAAGCAGTAGCCTAAAAACTACTTCTGAGACTGGTGTACTTAGCAGCTTGCAAAATCAAACCATTAGCAAAAAATAGTTTTGAAATCCCTAAAGATTTTGTTATTGACTTCCATTAGTGTAAGTTCTGTCCCAGAGTTGCAGATTGAGCATAAATATTGCAGGCATCAGTATGAAGTAGTCCCATTAATGCAGGTGTCCTTGAGTGGTTTTTTTTAATAACATGGAACAAATCATGCATGAGAGAGACATCTTACGAATCTTCACAAATGTGGACCTACTGCCTTTCCCGTGCAAATGCGTAACACTTGGTGAAAAATACAGGTAGTACGTGCATTAAAGCTATTTTTTCTAATGACCTAGCCTACTACTGATAGTTGTCTCTTTATGTGAAAGAACGAATATGTTTATTTTCATTTATATAATTGTCCCCTCTATTCAGCAGAACTGAGCTGGGAATAAAAAGTAGGAAAACAGTGGTAGGTCTGTGCCCACAATGAATTTGTAGGTGTTCCATGAATCATAGTCATGTTTAATATTAGTAAGAAGAATCCTATTTAATAATATTAATTGAAGAATTGAAGTGGCATGTTGTCAAATCAACACTTCCCATAAGCTTTTTTACTGGTGTGTTTTTTCTTCAGTGATATTAATCTGTTCCTTCAAAGATGTCTTGTTCCTCTTCAGTACATCAGAGGGGGAAAGTGGCTGTTATTAAATAAATAAATAAATATTTGCTTCCTGGAGCATCTAACATTGGTGGAACAATTTGGTACGCCCTGCATACGTTGCTGTGATACAGTTTTGCTTCAGATACAGTGAGAATACATGTATTCAGTTTACAATCTAGACAGTTTTTCATGAACACTGCAGGTATTTCCACATCTAGCCTTCTCACTTCCAATTTTTAATTCATAAAATAATATTTCTTTCTGTTTAAAAAAATTTCCCCCAGTCTGCTTCTTTATGAAATTGCCTGACAAAGAACAGGGAAGAATGGCGGATTCTGCAGAGTTAATAGTGAATCTGGATGTAAATAAACTGCTGTCAAATATCCAAGCAAATAATGGTTGGGTTTTTTTCTTTCAATTACTGCAGGTTGTTATGGAAATATTAGGTGTTATTTCTATGGTATTTCCAGGGAGATGTGTTGACAAATCATAAACCTTTAAAAGCCAATAGAGACTTCTAGAGAAATAACACAAAATGACAGTTCAGTTGGTATCATCATGCTTTGAGCTTTGTGAGGAAAATGCTCATTTTCCAAAATTTAATGGGATTTGTAACGTTGAACAGGTAAGAGTTTCAGGTTTTCCAGATGTCATACCAGGTGCGTTTTTTGATGAGAGTAACTTGAAATAGATGGTGAATTGTTGGGAAGACTGTTACCGTTCTGCATCCGTCACATCAGAATGTGCCTTGGGCACCCCCAGAATGTTCGCTTTCTGTCAGACATAAAATACTGCGATGGATAAATCCCCCAGTAAAGGTCGGACCTGGCAGCAATGCTCACTCATCTGAGAAGCTAAAAGGTCAAAATACCCAAGATGCTGGTAAGACTAGAAGCTGTGCATCACAGTAACGTATGGTTGTAATTCCACTCTTAATTTTATGTCAGCCTGTGGTGTTTGGTACTTCTGCAAGCTCATTTCTATAGGTGAGTTCACTGTTACAGTCTTATGCAGCAGTTTGGTGTTTTTCAGCCTTTGCTGAACTCTTTTGATTGAAATAAATCCATTTTTGGGTAAACCATCTCTTGCCTTATGGGTGTTTTTAGTAAAGTATTCATCCTAGTACTGTGACAGCATTGTTATCTTAACAGTACCACAGAATTAGGATGATTATCTGATGCTAAGATTTCCATGCCATCAGATAAAATTGATTTTAGAAAACAGTGATTGAACCTTGATTGTTTTAACAGTCTGAACAGTCTCTCTAATACTACTGGATCACTCACATGAATTAGCTGAGCAGCCTGTGTCTCTTGAAGAGTTTATTTGTAGATGATTAGGATTATTAAGCCTAGGAACCACAATAAAGTAAACTTTCCACTGTGTTAGCATGTGGGCAGTTTATGTTTAGGACTTGCAACCTCGTGGTGGATTTACAGCCTGGTCAGCGTGGAGCAGCAGGAAGAATGTGCTATCCAGAGCATAACTCAGAATCCAAAACAGGACTCTCAGAATCTCAGGCTGGCTCTTGTTCTTTCTCCAGGCCCATGTCTTTTGTTGACCCAAATTATTTCCCCTTCAATAGTTCTGATGTATTATTCCTGTTGTTTCAATGCAGTTTTACTTTTTTTTTTTTTTTTTTAATAAAGGAATGGGATTTCCCCATTTTACTGGGAACATTGTGAGAAAAAGCTTTTAGGACATTAATCTCGTCCTAGTTTAGCTGTAACCAGATAAGAATAAAAATACCAAAAACCTCCTCGGCCTGTCATTAGAGATTAAGGAAAAGCATTATGAAGAAATAGAACTGTGCTTCATTTGACTATGTGCTACATATGAAACAAGCTTCATATGTTTGTGCCTTACTCCTTCAAGAGTGTAAGAAGCCCGTTACACATAGCAACATTAAAAACCACACAGAATCTTGTAGTGGAGAAAAGGGATTTTAACGTAAAAGAGACCAGGTGGGTATTGGCACTGCAAGAGAAGTAAATATGTACATTTACTAAGGGAATCTGTGACATACAAAGCATAACACTATTTCCTGGCAGTTTTTTCCATTCAATGGCACTAATATCTCTATAATTAAGAGTAATGGAAGTATTTAGAGGAAAACTGTATACTGTTACAAACCAGTCTTTTTTTAATTGAACAGCTGTAATTTCTACCGATGGAACTGTGTTATAAGAAAATGATTATTAGTTTAAAATGCAAAGTTAAATGAATGCAAAATTAACAAACAGATGGTGAAGAATTATTGTGTTTTATTTTACTCCTGGGTAAAAGGGCTCATGCAGGATTGTAAAAATGTCATCACACTTCGTAAACCTGAAAGCAAACAGAATTTGCAGTTGTGCACATCTGTTTTGGGACACTGCTAAAGGGTTAGAAGAATCAATGTTGTTTTCAAATAAGGGTATTCATCAAAAGGATATCATTTACTTAACAGTTATGGCTTCTGCTAAGCATCAGACTTAATGTTCTGTGGAATTCATTACAAAATTTGGCAGCTTTTTCTTCAGAAGCTACTGAGGCAGCTTGCTGCAAAACGAAATTAACAGCTCCTTCTTATCCCCACCTCCCTGAACCCCAGTACAACAGTTGAATTACCTGCTAAATGTTTGACCAATAATTTCAGGATTTTAAATTCTAGGTCAAGATGTTGTACTTCATGATGCTTGCCCAAGGGATGTCAGTGAAGGAATAGAATGGAAAGACTTCAGTAGCTAGTGAATTAAAAAAAGCATCTGTAATGTTTGGGGATACTATGTTTTGGGAGGGTGAATGGGAGAAATATGTGTAAGTGCCTAATTTAGTCAAATTGAAAAAAACCTAAAAGCTCCAGCCAGAAAAAAACATGTGAAGCTTTTATTAGAAGAGAAATTATATTAATGTTTCAAGCTGGTAGTTTCAAAGTATGCCGTCTAATTGCTTTATTTGAGCTCAATTTACAAAAATTAGTGAACTGAAGATGTAGGATTTTGTTTATGATGACTCTGTGCCATTTGGAGAGCACAATTTAGGAACAGCCAAAGAAATAGGAATTATGAACAATAAGGTACTGATTGCAGTCAGTGGGGAAGGAATACTAAGGAGGTGCTCACTAATGAGGACTGTATTAAAGGCAGGAAATCCTTGTATTTTTTTTATGTCTGTACATAATCCAGAGTTCCTTGTCACCCCACCCCTACTATTACCTTGTAAATTAGGCATATCATTGAGTATATATAGTGACTTTTGCTGACATTAACTTTCTGTTAAACCGAGTTAATATACCTACAAAATCTTTGTTAAAAGAATGCATTGTTAAGACTATAAAATCAAATGCACAAAGTCAGGACATGCCACAAGACAGGTTGTCTGCACACAATATCTTTTGTATGCAATTAATATCCTTTGTGTGTATGCCTGATTATGCAGTCTTTAATTGTATGATCACATGCAGAACAGCTAGTGCCTCGTTGAGTCCATAGGGTGGACATTGCTGTCTTAGTAAAAACCTTAGATTTTTTTCATTGTTGTTCAATGTGTAGGTATGTAGACTATTCAAATACTGCTCAAAGGAAAGAGTTACTCATTTCCACACGAGTTCTTCTATGCTGTTTCAACTATAATAAATGTGAATAACTTGTCCATACATTTTTCTAAATAGTAGATACATGTGGCCTTTTTATGCTTCTTGGGCTCCATTTTCCTGGTGAGAAGTTCAATTTTTAAATTTTTTTTACTTAAAAATACCTGCTAATTTCAATGGCAAATTGAAAGAGTTTAAAAAATACTCGGGCTTACTCACAAAGTTGTGCTGATATTACCATTCTTTCTTCACTCTGTTGGAGCTGTGAGCGCATAGTCTATGTAGAAATCAAGACTATTTTTAGGGGGGAAAAAAACCCCAAGTTTTTAAAAGTAAGGTTAAAGACTAAAAAAATCTTAAGAATTTTACTTAGTGCCCTGCCCAATACCATAAAGGAGCTCTATGAAAGAAGTGAAACTAGAACTGTTTTGCAGGTCAATATTCAGTTGCCATAACTAAGTGTTTTTTTCTTCCACAAGCAACCCACAACTTTTTTCAATACATACTTTTTTCCCCTCTACAAATTAAGCACAGTCCTAGAATTAGCAGTTTTCTTTAATGCAGAGACTCCTTTTAAGAGGTCTGTTTTACGCACTAAGTCCATGTTTGATGTGCAGACCTTTTTGTGTCTCAGTGTACATACACAGTTACAGTTGTGCATATGTGTGTCTGTTCATTCCTTTATCTGTGTCTGGGTGTGTATGTGTTGCTTTGTAAATGTCTGACTGTATCAGTTCCTTGCATTGGGGGAAAAAGAGGAAAAGGCAGACCTCCCAAACTGCAGGTTTAAAACCTTCACAGCTACATACAGACCTTTGCTATTTGAGCTGGCTGAGGGGTAGCGATACAGCACTAGGAGTCAGACGACATTGTACTTTTCCTCCTTGTAGTCTTCATCCAATTTCAGTTGCCTCAGACTTCGGACTTTTTGTTCACTTTGGTTTTTTTAGCCACTTCCATTCTTCCTCATTCTTCCATCATCCTACCTCCTTAACCTTTCTATTCCCTTTTCCCGAGGTGCCTTTTGAGATCTGCCCCTTCACCATTTTCCATGTCTTAGCACATCAGTTCCCTCAGCTCTTTTTCCAGTTTTAGCGCCCAGCTTTAGTTCAGTGGCCCTTGAAGTGTCAACCATGCCCCTCCTCAGCTTCCATCTCTGTCTATGGTTTCTCCTCCCAGTCTCATCAGACTCATTCACACAGTGTAGTTGGTCCCTTTTGTCTCTTTGACCCGTATTTGTCCATCTGCCTGTGTACTGGGTACTGTCATTCCCCAGATCATTTAAGTGACAGTAGTATCAAGAGCCTTAGGAATGTCTGCTTTCCATTCCAGTGGCTTATTGTGCTTAAGCTTAGAGTATTTGTTACAGACTTCCTCTCTCTAATCCTGGTCATACTGTAGCAATCTTGGCAGAAGGTACACGTAGTCCAGTCAGTGCTAGAAAATGGGAAGAATCGGTCATGATCAATGAGAGTGGATGTTTCTGTGATTTTTCACTGTCAAACTTTTGGAAGTGTTTTATGTTAAAAAAAATAGTTTTCTCAAGCTTGGTCATATCTAGATAGGTCTGCAGGGTAAAGACAAAAGTTGCATCCCCCACCCTAAAATTCCTGCCAAATTGCAAGGCCTGTGAGTGAGGTTGTTTGTAAGATGAGCAAAATTTTTTTCTTACTGACTTTTCTAGTCTCAGAAATGGCTGGAAAGTTTTGACTGCATATTCTAAAAGTTTTTAAGAGAATTTAGGCATGTGTTATGTGAAGCTTTAGCTGAACTTTATCGTTCAGAAAACTTAAATGAATAGAACACAATTTATACGGAAGTCTTTGTAAGCAGGACCCGTTCACATCCCTTCATTGATAGTGCACGCTGAGAAAACCTTTGGTGTGGACGTAGCTGTGTTTCCAATAGAGAACTTTTGTCAACATATTTTAGGCGTGCTTCAGCTCAAGACTGTCATCTAAATGTAGTCCTCCCTGTAGACGTCTCTACCTGTGAGCTGTGTTTAAATTCCAATTATAGGCACTGGAGATCTGGCCAGTATTGTCAATGGAGCCTGAAAATGGACACTCACTGTTTGGCCAGCTGGATTGCGATGATGTAAATTCTGTAAAATTACTAAGTCTCTACTAAGTGTAATGGGAGCTTAAACACTTGGCTTATATATACACACAAAATTTAGAGCCTGAAGTTTAGATGTAGTTGTCTCAAGCCTTGTGTCATTTGGAAACACCATGTGGCTGTATAAGCAGTAAAATCTCCTTTCACCGAGTTTCTATTAAATGGCTTCGTAAATGTAATTATGCCAGCCTAGCTGTAGCTACAGAGGATCTGTAGCATAGACATAATCTATGGGATGCTTAAGCTGCTTCAGAGTCCTTGTAAGTGATTTAGGAATGTAGGAGCTATGCTGGATTAGACAGAAAGTTGACTTCATCCCAGTATCTTCGGCAATGACCAGTAACGGATGCCTAGAGAAGATCACTAAACAACAAGCATGTAGCAATGTTTCCCCCAATTATTTTTTTTCAAGCCTCCAACAATTTGTGGCTCAGACTGTGCTCTGCCAACAAAAAGAAATGTCTACACATACTCCTTAAGACCTTCTGAGCATGAATCAAATGGAACTGGCACAATAGTCTGTTTTCTGAGCCTGCCAAAAAGCAGCCTTAAACCAAAGCTGATGATTTCTGTTCTTGCCTCGTTTGTCCTGAAGTTGCTGATGCTGAAGCCTAATAATCACAATTTAAATTACGTTAAACGTTATTGACCTTCTCATTGTTGACATGCTAACTAAGCAACAGGCTTGGGTGTGCCCTTCTGTCATGGTGGATGCTAGATGAGAATTAAAGGAATAATTGTTTGTTAGCTGTGCGATAGCTTAGACACACTGAAAACATTTATATTATCCTAAATCTTGTAGAAAGAGAGGAGGTGAATAAAAAAAAAATTATTTTCCTCATGGAAGTGTGAAAAAAGCAGCAAAGGCAAGGTGTGTGGAGGAAATCATATGCAGGCAGTTGTTCCACTAGCTTATATAATGATGAAGAGAATGCAACTTCAAGGCACACAAACCCTTCTGTGGAGCTTCTGAATGGGCAAGGCTTGGGAAGATTTCAGCTTATATGAGGAAGGATTTGTGCACCATAAGGTTTGCATGTATTCCTCTACCTATTTCAGGTTTCAAATAAAAATATTATCTCCCTTAGCAAACTTGCTTCTTGGATGTTATTAACCTATCACAACTATTATGAAAAACACCTCTGCAAAACATGAATGCTTTATTGTTCCAATTTTTAGATGCCTTGATATCAACACCATTTATTTCAAGTGATTTTTTTTAAAGGTGAAAAAGGAGGCAACTGCTGGGAAGGAGGAACAAAGTAGTGACTTGTAGAGAGCCTGAAGTCTCCACACTTAAAGGGTCTTCTTGCTTTCTACCTTGATTACACGTGTTAAGTCACTGATAGTGGTGTTAGTCATAATAATTTCTATCTTCTTACCTTTGTTCCTTATTCCTGTATAGCATACCTCGGCAGATGACAGGCTGATGGTGTATTTAGTCAATAATTCTGCATTACAAGACAGTCTTTCTCAGTCATGTGTTGAGTTTGGCCAAATGACATCTCTTCCGGTTGTCCATGTTTTTTTGTATATATTTATAAGCAAAACTTGATAGTTTGTTTCTACAATTGTAGTTTTGTCATTTGGTTGTTTTTTGGTTTTTTTTTTTATTTACTTCAGAATATTCGGCATGAAGTAGACACTCTAGTAAAATTTTAATACATGCTGTCTCTGTTAAGAACATTTTTAGTTTTAAATTACAGTTATAAGAGAAAAATCAGAATTTTAATTTCTTCAATTTTACTGTGTGTTAAAGATTGAGGAACAAAAATAACCGATCTTTGATTTTATTGCTTGTTACAGATTTAAGTAATTTCTGAATTTATGACATGATTAATACAAAATTAAAAAATTAGAAGGTAATTTCTGGTACTCTTGGAACTGCATGTTATTTAGTCTCTTTTCTAATCAGTAGTTCAATTGAAAGCCATTAATTGTTTTTATGTTGCCATCTTACTGCATTGTTCTCTTAAATACTTTATGGTACTTAAAACAGTATATTTGGCATTAGAGATGCTAATGGTGATTATTGTCTATAAGCAATATAAAGTTTTTTCTAGATCATGGAGTAATCAATGAAGATTATCAGAACATTTCATTAATCACTGTTTATACTAAAATGTCTTTGTGGTCTTGTTAATGACGGGATGTTATGGTCCAGTCCTCCTTAGTTACAGGTTTGTACGCTAGCAGTTTGCAGTATCTGAAGAGTCTGAAATTTTTCTTGCACGTAATACATGAAATTTTTTATACTAAGGACAGATGGCATGTGTGCATTTTTGGGTACACTATCCTAAAATTGCTTACTGTTATCATAGGCTTTGTCAGCTGACGTTTTAAAGCTCAAGAGGTTCATAATCCGTGAAAATGTTTTGTCCTTTTGCTTAAAAAGCGTTTTGCAATACCAAACACCAACATTTAACTTCACTCCACTAACCAGTTTGCAAGTATTTATTCAAAGTCCATATTTTAGCCTTTCTTTAATGTCTGCCTCCAAAGGGTTGTTACTTGTCCAGTTTCTGAGACAATAATACAAGAAAGTAATTGTAAGGGCAATAAAATCGTGATGAAATATGACCTCTGATTTGTTCTTAGTACTATCTGCATAAAATCTTACGTTATCACACACACAGGCATCTTTTCTTCATTTGAACTCACTGAGTTTTGGAGTACTTAAAAGTGCGAAGCAGCAGTAAGGTTGATGTAAAGTTGGAATACATCTTTTGTCTTTTTTTTTTTTAATTATGTAGGAAAGTTAGAAAGATGTAAACAGTAAGCTGTTTCTTCTGCCACCGTTTTTCAGTTTGGCTGTCTGTTTCCATTAAAGCCAGCAGCATTTGGACGTTCAGCTGAGCTTCCAAGCCACAGGAAGAAATAACCTCTCAGTTCAGTTGGTTTTAGTGCAGTTACGATTCTGACACGATGGTAGGAGTTTTTGTCTTCACAGAAATTTTCTGTGTGGTTTCTGCTACTCTATTTCATCAAGGATGTACTCCCATATAACTAGAAAAGAGAGGAGGTGATTGATCATGTTTCCTTAAGTTTTCTGTTAATTCACTTAGTTCTTCCTTTCTCGTTGTATTTGTATAACGATGGTCCAATGGGATTAGTGAATAAAGGGAATTTTAAAGTCAAATACGAAAGACTGCATAGCTACTTGTTTTTAAAATTAGATCATTTCTGTCTGTATGAAAAAAAACAGATGTAAAAGAAATTGGTGAAAAGGACCAAGTGGATGTGTGGACAGTTTTAAATGGTGGAAATTAAAATAGTGAGAAGTGGCAGAAGTATGGATGGGATCAGAGCTTTCTTGCTATGGACAAGTGCACTAGGAGCTTGCAGAAGAAAATGGTAACTAATGAAGGACTTTTTAGTAGGAGCATAGTCTGCTGACTCTGCTTTAGTGACATTTATTGTATCGAATGTACTATGAATAAGTAGTGAACCATCTCTGTAGCTTTCTGACACCTTGTAAATTTTTTTTTCTGTAGAACAGGACTGTAAAATTATTTGATCCATGAACAAAACAGTGTTTGGCTTGCTTTGACAGCTTACCGTTTTCATATACCTACCCTTTGAATACTCAGATTCAGCTGCCACCCCCTTTGCATGAGGCCTTATTTTGTGCTCACGCTAATGAAATTGAAGACTCGGTACTGTCTCTGTTACTGTCCTCATACAGTGTGGTAAAGACTGCATTGCCCATTGCACTTCATGGGCAGTATGATTTATTCCTTTCTTCCACCTTCTACTGTCCTGATGCCATATTTTAGCAATAGAGTGGTGAGTTTATTTAGCAAAGCTTTCATGGCTTTTTTTAAAATTTAAATTGATACACTTTTGCTGTTCACATCCTTACTTTCTTCATGAGGGTCAATTAATTGTAATAGCTGCACACTTGTTCTTCTGGGGTCATGGCATGTGGCCTGGTTTCAGAGAAGTGTTGGCTTCTAGGGCTGGAAAAGTAACTCTTCTCATCAACAGCTGTTGCCAAAAAAATCCCTTTGGGCATTTTCTTCTTCAGACTGCTTTATCTCTCTTATAAATTCAGCAAATGTTCATATTCTGTGCTTTTTATTTTCTTCACATGATATATACCACATTGTTTTTAAAGTGTGCGTTTTACTTAGCTGCCAAATGCTTTTCATTGCCAGTGCAGTTTAGCAGATGGGTTTGGAGGGTTCAATTAAATGTAATTTGGGCTTCCATTTTCTTCCAACATCTTTACATGATTCCTTAAATCAACATGAACTTTTTTCAAGGCTTTGCAGTAAATGTATAGCTCTTTTCTAATAATTTCATCATTTACTCATAAAGCATTTGGAAAAAGGGATATTCTGATTTTACATTTGTTATGTACAATTGTTGATTGGTGGTTTTGAAAAACAGATGTGATATTTAAAATTTCCATTAATATTGCTATTTTAATCCATTATTCCCAGTTTTTAGTAAATGTTGGATTCTTACAGTGCTTGCAGTTCTTTCAAATTTTCCTTTCCCAATTAGATCATTCTCTTAAGGGTTAATTATGGGATACAACAAAGTCTCTGCTGAATACTTTCTTGAGGGACGTTTTTTGGACCTTAGTTCCTCCCAAGTTCTTGTTCCTAATGTTTCTTACTGAGTAGTATCTTTCAAAAATATGTGGCCTGTCTGTAAGTATTGACCTGAGCCATCTCAATAGGCTGTAGGAGTGTCAAGTTCAAAATAGTGCTGTGGGTTGTATGCTGTTTAATGTGCAGCTGCAGCTCATGAAGTTAGAGGGTTTGGGCCAGGTTTTCATGAATTCACATCTAAGTTCAGGATTTACCTTGTACAGCATCCTCAGTGAGTGTTTACTGAATGTATAGTTTCCTAAGACAAGTTTCTTGCATGACTTCAGTTTTGTTGGCAGTCCTTAAACTTAGTTAGTATTGCTACCTTCTTCACCTGCTTCAGGAGCTCCATATAACTGTTTGCCTGTCCTGTCCCCGCTCCTCTCTTCTGCATTCCAGCTAGTAAAGTAACAGAATATATCTTTTCCATACTGTTAGTAGGTGTTAGAGACATGGATAGAGGTGAGATGTCTTGCAGATCGACTAGGCTAAGTATCGTGGCACGGAAACATGGCAGTAGCTATCCTTAGTAACCTGCTTTAATTTCTGTGCCAAAGCGTTTTGTCTTCTTACACTGCAGTTGTGTTAAGTATAAACTAATATTTTTTCTTTCCCTTGTCAGTGAGTTGTGGTACAGGCAGATATTTTGCTGAAGACGTTAATGTCATCTGGTTTTAAGAATGCCCGTGTAGCTCTTAACACCGGCAGCTTTGTGATTTGTATTTTTGTATGGGCTGGTTTTGGTGTCTGTGGACTTGTAGTAGCACTATTTCATGCCTAATTTCATGCCAGGCCTTGAAACATAGAAGAATTATGGTAATAAATACTGTCTGTATTCTAAGAATTAGGCAGATGCAGTATGTAACTTTGCTTTGCTTTGGTATATGTTCATATTTGGATGTTACTTGACACGAGCTAGTAATCAAATATGCCACTGTTAGTATTATATTTTTATTATGAAAAATGAGAGTCCCCGAGCTCAGTTACTGCTGTATGTTATGTATGCCTTCCTGTGAGCCACTGACCTGTTTTTTCTTAACTCTGAATCTTACAGTGCTGTGCACCAACCTTAAAAAGTATTGTTGCCTTGGTGAAAAAGTGCAAAAGCATGTTACAGTGCTTCAGGGACTGTGATGAATCCAAGAAAGAAAAAAAGACTGATTAACTGAATCAGAAAGGTGTGGGTGATATTTTACAAGCAGACTGATGGAATCTGTTTCCTCTTGACTAGACAATTGGAGGGTTATTGGGTAGTTCTTTCTGAGAAATTATTTCTTTACAAATGTGACTATGGTCTGTAATTTATGCTTATTTATGACTGCTTGAAGTTTGGTGATGATATTTGTGTAACCTTGAAAGGAGAGAGGAAAAGAAAGTGCTAGGTTGTGTGATGCGTTATCCCAGAGAGAATTTTATAATGTCAGTAAAGTTTTTGGTAGAACATTTGGTATTTCATTTCCATTTGCATTTCTGATTAGAGGGTCTACAGTTTTACCTTACAACTTAGAGCTATGTGGTTTTTATTTACAACCTATTGACAGCATAGTGTGGCTTGCCTTTATTACTCAGTAAGTCTCTAAGCCTCTTTACTAAAGGCATAGCTCAAGTTAGGTAATGTATAGAAGAAAAATGCTTCTCTGTGACAAGAAGAATCTTGGTCATCAGAGTGCATTTAAAGTGGGTTTTGTTAAACATTTTAAGTTGGAAAGATCTGGGAGTGCCACTGAAGGACACAGTCCACTAGTTGTCTCCTCCTCAGTATTCACTCTCTTCTGCTGGCCGAGGTGTTTGTCTGTTAAATGAGGCTGGGAAACATAGCTGGCTGAAATGTGACAAGAAAAAATAGTTTTTGAACAATTTGTTATGTTTGTTTTTCAGCGATGTGCATATTGTAAGCACCTTGGAGCCACTATCAAATGCTGTGAAGAGAAATGTACCCAGATGTACCATTACCCCTGTGCTGCTGGAGCAGGCACATTTCAGGATTTCAGTAACTTGTCCCTCCTTTGTCCAGACCATATTGATCAGGCTCCTGAAAGATGTAAGTATGCAGTAATCAAATAACACAAATAGTAACAGGTTTTATGAAAACTGCTCTGTGGTAGGATCATTAAGAGTGCATTTGCTTAGACCTATTTTCCCAGTTTGTGTACCCAAGAATTCATGTATGTTCAGGTATGAGAAAGATGCAAGTTCATACCCTTCTGTTTTTAAAGACTGACAGTGGTGCACAGCAAAGTTTGTGTTTTTCTTTTTTTTTTAATGACAGAAGATGGAAGGGTTTACTTGCAAGGCTTGTCTTCTGCCACGTTTTAGTTCAAATTGATAGGCTTGCTTACTTGCCCTAACTCAAATTAGAGCAACCATGTTGCAAACACTTAAGCTGAACAATAGGTTTAGATCTGTTAGGAGCTTTATTTTGTACTTGTTCCAAAGAAGAGTTGGTCCTAAAGCTCTCAGTTTTATCTTGAGGAGAATAAAATTGTTTCTTTTGGTAGGACTTTATTAAGGTTTAAAATTAATGTCCTTTTGTTACAAAATTAGTTGAGTATATCAGAAAAGCAAATGAAAGGAGTAGTTATTAAGTATATTAATTAAATTTGAACTTCATAAGAATGATCAAGTAAGAACTACCAAAGAATTTCTTGGCTTCATTGGGTTCATTAAATTGTCCATAATTTTGAATGAAATAATAATTGAAAAAATTATTTCTTTGTAGCAAAGGAAGAAGCAAATTGTGCAGTATGCGACAGCCCTGGAGACCTCTTAGATCAACTTTTTTGTACTACCTGTGGCCAGCACTACCATGGGATGTGCCTGGACATACAAGTTACACCTTTAAAAAGAGCAGGTTGGCAGTGTCCTGATTGCAAAGTGTGCCAGAACTGCAAGTAAGTGAGACTTAAAGGACATAGAGGATGGTGTGAGATTTATGTACTCTGATTTTAAAATACCTATTTTATTAACTGTTCTTTTTTCCAAAAAGTGTAGGTTATTTGCCCAGATACATCTGTTATGATATTACATTAAGTAGCTGAACAAACCTTTATGTTGGGAACTTCATTCTGAAAGAGCTGAGCTGGAACTTTGGTACATTATACCTCCAGAGCTGCCATTATCTTGGCAGGTTCTGGAGAGCAGCAAAACCTTCCGACTTTTTCCTCCTTTTAGACAGGAGGATTTTTCTCAAATTTACCAAATTAGTTTAATGTAGTGCCTTTACATTCTGAGAACCTGTCCTCTTACTCATCTGATGTTTCTGCATGTACCACATTCTGGGTAGATCCCCTGCATTAGGCCCTCTCTTCTGTTTCATAACGTCTTTCAGAGGCAGTTAATGAGTCATTATGAAAACAAAAACATGCCTTAGTTGAGCAAAGGGAAAAAAATAACATGAGTGACCACGATTGAATTCTTATACCAGACAAATACTGAGACAACAAAACATAATTGTTGTGATATTATAAGGGTTCACTTAGAAAACTGACTATTTGTACACTTGCTGTCATACAGCCAATCTGGTGGGCACTATAGGGTTCTTTGGATTGCTTGTTTTGTTTTAAAGGGCTTACTAGAAAAGAACTAAGAGTTTTGTTCAGCTTTATTCAGATTAGCTGGGACAGTATGAAGGAAAAAAGCCACTTTGCTACTGCTTCATGTACCTGATCAGTCAGTGCTTTGCTGTTTTCCAAGCAGAACACTCGCTATTTGCTAGCATTCACATTCACCCACATTAAAGAAGATTGTTCCCTGATCACATATAGCTGATAGCAAATGCCAGCAATGAAGTTATAAAAGCATCCTTAAAAATGTCTTACTGGGTAATTACAGTATTTGTTAACAAACCCTCTTTCTAGTGGAAAAGTAGAAGAAAACGTGATGTTTTCACACATATTACTTTATACAGTATGGCAGTTTTATGCCAGTGCTGAAGAGCAGCATTTTAAGCATATCTCCATGCAAAGAGAGAGCATTTTCTGTTTTTTAAAATACCAGGTCTCCCAGGAGATGAAGTAGTATCTAGTATGTGTAATGCCATATATTGTGAAGCTTTATCCAGGCAAATCTTGTTGCATACTTATTTATTGAATTAATTTATTTAAACTAATGCAGAACACAATGCATTTAGATATTCCCTAACTATTTGTCTTATTCTCTGCAAATTTATTTTATCACTGAAATTTGTGGTTCAGTTCTGTAAGATAACATTGTAGGAGAATTGAAGTCTGTCCTATAATGTCTGTTTTGCTCTTACAGTCACATTGGTTGACATTGTTGGAGCTCTGGTAGTCAGATGTGATGGCTCGTTTTCTTTGTTGGAAAAAATAAGTCAGACTGTTTGTAGGAACGAGTACAATTGCATGTTTTTTTCCCAAAGAAATAAGTACATATTTCAGATTTTTAACTTGTTTCAGTAGAGGAAGGCCATTAAATCTGCCTACACGTGTGTAAGTGAAAGTGGGACGATTTCTAGAAATCAGGATGGTTGCACAGGGTCAGCACTTGTTAAAGTAAGCATAGTGGTCTTAATTCATACTTAAATATGAACTTGAGGGTATTGTCTTTGGAGGTGTTTGTAAGTGCTGTTCATATATTTTCATCTGCTCAGCTATGTGTCTTCCTGTTTAGACTTTTCATTAAATAGATTTTTTTGTTATGGCTTGTTTAAATAATTTTTTTAACCACTTGTTACTTTCCTTAGACATTCTGGGGAAGATAACAAGATGCTGGTGTGCGATACATGCGACAAAGGCTACCATACTTTCTGTCTACAACCAGTTATGGATGCTGTACCAACAAATGGTTGGAAATGTAAAGTAAGTTGAAAGGTTTCAGAATAAGTCCTTGTAATTATAGGGGCCCAAATTTTGTTATCCACATTACGCTGTTCTAGGTGTGTTGCAGAGTGCTGTTGCTATGTAACATAACTTGTAGTTTCTGAAGGAATCTCATACGTATTTAATCATGTGGCTTTACAGCTGCTCTGTGAGGGTAGCTGTCAATGTAGCTGCAGTGGCCTATGTAGAACAGTAAATCAACCTCCATAGGGGAAAAGAAAAGTAGGATCCAGGTGGAGTGGATAACCTTCACTTAATGACAGCTGCTCTCATGATTTAGTGTAAACTAAAACCTGTGCAGTGGTATATGTAATCTATACTTAAAGGCCCTTTACATTCAGCTACTTACGGCTTACCAGAACAGCAGTTCTCCAGCTCAAGGGTTCCTTTGCATTTCAGCAGAACAGGATGAAGTTGCTACTTTATCAGTATCTCTGTGAGTAAATGTAAGTAGTAACAAAAATACGATTCCAGCATAACAAGGGAAGTCCCTGTACATGAGATGTATGTAATTTCATAGCCAGTTTTTGGCAGTCATAAGGTGACTGAGATTAGGAATGAACAAGTTTGGTCTCGTAAGAAATACTCCTCTCAAGTCAGGGAGTAGCGCAAAGAAACTGTTCTTGCTGTTGCAGAGGCTCTTCATGCTCTACTGTCAGATCCTGGATAATTCATTAGTGTTACGAAGGATAGAAACTTACTTTAATTACATTGTGAAATATCATAAATAACAACTAAATTCTTGTGATCTCTAGAACTGTAGAGTATGTGCTGAGTGTGGCACACGAACAAGTTGTCAGTGGCACCATAATTGTTTGGTATGTGACAGTTGTTACCAACAGCAAGACAACTTATCTTGTCCTTTCTGTGAAAAACTGTGCCTCCAAGACTTCCAGAAAGATATGTTGCATTGTCACATGTGCAAAAGGTAAGAATCCTAATTTTTGTTAAATGGTACTAAAATGCCTAAAGCTTATGGTGAGCTGTATGACATTGATGCGTTTCTGTGAAGGGTGTAGACTGTGTTTCATGTACAATGCTATAGTATCTTTTTGTGCAACATCTTGATCCTTCATCCCTGAACAAGAGTAGGTAGTCTTATTTTACTCTTAGCAAATAAGTATTAACTGGCAGTTACCTGAGGTGTACAGAGAAATATGTGCTGCGAATGATTCTTGTATTGCATATTTTGTGACTAAGCAGACTGGAAGAGTCATCGTCCTAACTTTTAAAGACTGTTGTATAAACAGGGTTGTTTGCAATGGTCTATTTTTGTTAAATTTCAAGTAGGTGTTCTCTATTTAATTTTATGTGTTTTGCTATGCCAGTAATTAAAAAGAAAAAGCACTATTGGGAACCCTTTAAGAACATAGACTGTGTTTCATATTCAATGCTGTTGTATCTTGCTGTGCAACGTCTTGATACTGCTGTACATGTTGTGGTGTCCAGTTGGCTTTAGTGGCAGTTTAGGTCTTCATGTTTACATTTGTTCACTGCTTGACATACTGACGTATCATGCTTATTTCTCTAAAATTCTCCGTAATAAAGCATTGGTTGCAATTTTTTTATTTCTCCATAGGAATGGAAAATAGTGCTATTTTAAAACTTATTTTTACTAGGATACTTTATATTTTTATTATTATAATTATAGTCACACTAAATTAATCTCCCCAGGTGGATTCACATAGAGTGTGACAGATGTCCAGGTAGTGAATTGGAGTCTCAGTTGAAAGACTACATCTGCACTCTTTGTAAACAAGGAGAAGGGGATCAGACTCAGTCATGTGATGTAATGGACACTTCTGAACTCATTCCTGAACCTGACAGTATAACAGGTAATCAAACGTGATCTTAATATTTCCAAAATGCTAACATCAAATACAAATATCTGCAGCTGTCTCACAAAGTCTTTTGTGAACCAGCCACTCATATACTACTCTCTGGAGTTCATCTATTCCTTTATTTAGCAGCAGCTTCTCAAGCTGTCCATGGGTGAGCTGTCTTTTCAATGTGCTATCTGGCTTCAGGATCCTGTATTAGAGACATGGGCAAGTAAGCACCTTAGTCGTGGCCCTCAACCTTCCAGCTCCAGCTTCCCAGCCCGTAGCTGTTGATTTTTAATTTAATTTAATTTAGCTGTCTCTGATTTTTTTATGGATGTGGTATAATTCACAAATGTATTCATTTGGCAGCCTAACTGTCAATTGTCATTTTTCGTGCCTCAATATGGGAAGGACATCAAACTATTAGAGTGTGTCCAGAGGATGGTGAGCAAGATGGTGAAAGGCCTCAAGGGCAAGAGTTCTGAGGAGCAGCTGAAGTCACTTGGTTTGTTCAGCTTGGAAAAGACAAGGCTGAGGGGTGCCATTATTGCAGTCTACAACTCCCTCAAGGGGGGCAGCAGAAGGGGAGGTGCTGATCTCCTTTCTCTGGTGACCAGTGGTAGGACTCAAGGAAATGGACTGAGCAGACTGGACATGAGGAAAAGGTTCTTCACTGAGAGGGTGGTTGGTCACTGGAACCAAGCCTGTCAGAGTTCAAGGAGCATCAGGATGACGCTTTTAGTCATATGGTTTAGTTTTAGGTAGTCCTGTGAGTAGGGAGTTGGACTCGATGATCCTTATGGGTCCCTTCCAACTTGAGGTACTCTATGATTCTGTGAACTGCACTACTACTGCCATGTGCATTTCTGATGCCCAAACAGCAATGCTTGATCTTTTGCTAGAAGAAATAGACAGCTCAGTTGCATAAGTATCTCTGTTCTCAAAAGCCTGGTCATTTTTGACTGGAAAGGGGAAGTACTGGACTACTACAGAAGTCTTAATTTTTTTGTGTTCAAACTGATGTTTTGTGTAAACAAGTCATTCTCTTTGTGTTAGCCTGTACACGTAAGTGCTTACCTTTCATGAGCAGGAAAGAAATTATATAAAGAAAAAGACAATCCTGGAGGAAGGGCAGTGACAGTATTTAAATGTATGTAAATGAGCAGAAAAACTCTGCCAGTGAACATGCACACTGAGTTAGGAAAAAGGGATGACTTCAACCTTTGAAGATCACTTCTATTCTGAAAGATTAGTAGAGGCTGTTGGGACTCCCAGGGAGTGTATTTAGAACATTTAGGAAGATGTCCAAGTAATACCCAAAACTTACACTGGAAAAACTCCCAATCTATCTTCTGCTGAAAACCCTTTTGAATAAGTAACAGGTTTATTTGAAAGGCTAAGGTTTTAAGTATGTCATGGCAAAGTAATACTTCTGTTAGGATTTCTAGCTAGTAGAAGCATTGACAGCATACTTTTCTCCCGAGGGAAGAACAGGACTGTCGTCTCAACTACTAGGAGAAATCTGGAGCTATTACATCAGTACAGTCATGAAGTGTTTTATACCCAGGAGAGCACTTTTGTACATTAAAATCGGATTTGGAGCCAATCTAAATTATCATTTCCTCAATGTGAAAATATCACTTCAAAGTTGGCAGAGTCTGAGAGCAGTTTTTAGGTGCTAGAAGTAGCATCACCTAATAGTTCTTGGCTTTTTGAACTTCAAAGAGGCTTTCCTGAACAGAAAGATATATTCATTTGACTTTTTTTGTACTAACATCCACGGAGGATCAGTTCCTTTTGAGTTAATGCTAACTATATACTTTGTTTTTCCTGCTTCTACTTTGTCTAGTGTATTTTAATGAATTTCCTTAACTGAAAAAGCGTTTACACAAGGAAAAAAATATTTCCTGTTTCTGTGGTCTATAACAATACTGTCAGCCAAAGAAGTGCTCAGTTACGCCTTTTCAATGCAAGTTCCTTTATTTAATATGAGGAACTCGTATATCCTAGTTCTAAAGTGGTAAAATTTAGTTTTCAAGTTGTTAGGTAAGTTGAAAATCAGCGTTCCAAGTGCTGATAGTAGATGGAACCTCACATATATATGCCATAAGCCATTGTAATATTTGTATAAAAATTTGAAGCCTTCATGCTACAAGTTCTGTTGAATTTAGCAGACTGGAATTTCAGAAAAGACTTTCTTGTATTGCTCAGGCAATGCAAAAATCTGTGACTGTGTGTAAATTAGATTTTCACAATTAGGTGTATATGACTGCTTCACAGACATTTTTCATTGCCTAAAAGGTATAAAGCAGCTTTAGTGTTAATGGGAAAAAGGCTTTTAATCTTTAAGGAGTACTATATAGTCTCCCTAACCTTCTCATTGACCTGATTTGTCCTAATTCCTGTCATACCGTTAAATATCATTCTCTTTAGCTAAAAGGTCAGTGACTGCAACTACTGATGCCAAAAGAATAAACATCATATCAATTTTGATAACTTCTTTGCCTCTTCTTAAGCTTGTACAAATGAAATGGAAATGGAAAGTGGTGGAGAGGATGTGACATTTCAGGAACAACCTGTTACTGGTGATGGCCCTGGTCAAGAATCAGCTGTTGGATGTGTCACAGACGGTAAGAAAGAGTTTTGCAGTCTGAGAAAATGCCAGTACAGAAACCTTCAGAACCTTCTTCTATTCAGAAAGTTTTGTGGTACTTCATAAATTTCAGAGGAAAAAGTGCCTGGAAAGCAGTAGGACACAAATTGCATCAGTTCTGAACTCTCAAGTAAGAGTATGAACTTTTTTGATGAAGAAGTATTTTATTGAAGGCAAAATAGTCTTCAGAATATTTGTGTAGGAGGAAGTTGTTTTACTTTTTTGTGGTACTGGTTTTCTCCAAAAGCTGGAAATACAGCTAAATGCTTTTGTACACTGGAGGTTTATAGTAAAAAACACTATTTCTTGCTACTCAAATACAGTCGCTTACACTTTGTCTTCAAGTCTTTTTTGTTTGTAGCTGCAAATAACTGGATTGGATTAATTTCCCTTGGTGTGTTTTGGGGCACACTGTAGAACTTCTTTCCAGTTTATGTGCTTTGTGGTTGTAACTCCATAAGTATCTATGGTTAAAAATTTCTTCTTGTATTTTTTCTCTTTGTAAATAAAAGATAAGTTATTTAATACACAAATGTACTCATCCAGACCAGGGGTGCTGCAGTATCTGATCATTTGTGTTCTGGGAATAAATATATCATATCAATCACACGTGAAGTGCCAGCCAAAGAAAATAATACAAATCAAACAATTTCTGGGTCAAGTCCTCTAAATGTGTTAGTGACTGATATCAGTGGCAAAGAACTTTACAGTATGTCCCGTCCACTCGCAGACAATGTTGGAGGATGGTTGCTATAAAGGGAAACAAGAAACCTGCATTTAAAGCCAAAGCCAAATAAAAAAAAAAAAAATCTTGCAGGTTAGCTGTTATCACTCTGTTGTGCTTCACAGCCTGTGGTATAAGGGCCATGATTTAAAACTATCAGCAAAGACACATTCATAATAAAAGGCTGGGCTTTGAAGTGTGGTGGCTGAGGAGGTTGTAGCAGTGTGAATTTAAGAAGAGTGTAAGTGTAGTAGAAAGTAAGGGGCCTGTAAGAGAATCAGGGTCCGTCAAGAGAAGACATGAGAAGCCAAGTTCAGAGCAAAGAATGTGGTTCTTCATGGAATTGATAAAAGACTCTGGAGCCCCTTGATGAAGAAAGTTGTGGATGAAAGGTGCTTGATTTGTTTTAAGGCTAGACAGATATCCATGAGACATTAGTAAATTAAAAAACAGAATCAACTGTTTTCATTTCAGATGATTTCCTAAAGTCTGAAAGAGTGCTAGGAGAGAAATGTTTTTTATTTGTACTTTTCCTGTTCTCAACTGTCTGCTCTTTGGCAGTGTTGGGACAGTTGCTTAAAATACATTAATTTATGCTAGCATACATCTTCAATATGCAGAAATTAAGAAGAAGCAGCTACTTTTAGCTGCCTACCTGATACATCTTTTCAGATTCCTGAAAAATTAATCTTGGGTCTACTTTCTTGTGATTTACTCAGCTTCTTTCCAGGGAAGAAAAATAACAATCAAACAGTGGGAGTATATACTAAAAATGTAGACTACTATAAACTAGGTATAAAGAAAGATATCTATGAAGTATATTTTAAGCTACGTATTAAATTCACTTAAGTGAAGTGATACGTACTTGGTGTACTTGATGTGTACCAAGTATACTTGTTGACCAGTACACCTGTGTTAAGTTTTTCTTTTTTGCACTGAGCCTTTAATATGGTTGTACTTAGTTACAGGCATATCACCAGAAGAAAAGACCACAGAACTGGAAACAGAAGTCTCTGTTGAAATTAATTCAGCTGAAATGGAGATGTCTCCTAAAAAGACACCAGTATCTGGTGACAGTCAGACTGAGAAAATGATGGAAGTGATGGAAGGTGTTCAAGCTGTAATACAGCAGGAGTTGGACAAACAAGTCGAAGAGACACAGCTACCACAAGGTAGTGTGGAGGTATCAGAAGTATCCACAGTAGACTCTCGGTCTCTGTCTTCAGTACCTGAGACCATAACTGTGACGCCAGAAATACAGGAGACTGAAGGTAAAGGAGATATTTGTATCCCTGTAGAACAACAACTGGAAATAATAAAAGTGCAAAAAGATGTGGAAAAAGGAGAAACCCATGAAAAGTCAGAAACACCAGCTCTTCTAGAAGTAGAAACTACTTCTGCAAATGAAGGTGTTGCAAATAGTTCACCAGTTGGAGACAAACCCATAAAATCACCAGCTGAGACTTCCCCCTCACTTCCCCCATCAGTTAATATAAACAAGACAAATGTGTCTTCCTCGCCAGATGTTTCATTAGACTTGCATTCTGCACGAGAGGTACAGCAGAGTCAGCCCCCAGCATTGCCTTCCGCTGCTGGAAGTGCTCTCCCAACGACTTACATATCAGTCACTCCAAAAATTGGCATGGGAAAGCCAGCCATCACCAAACGCAAGTTTTCTCCTGGAAGACCCAGGTCAAGACAGGTAAGCATGTAGAATATTTCGTTATACATTTATGAGGCACATAGTTTAAATTTCAGTATAGTGCATTAAATTCACCTATTTTTTAGGACGTAGTATGCATTTATTCTTCTAAGTGAATGTGTAGTTTATTTTTTTCCAGAAAGTAATTTCTTGTTAAATAATTGAGATCACACATCATAAAGGTTCTCTAGTGAGAATTTAAAGTTTCTTTCAGCTCACGCCTAGAGCAAAATAAAAGAAAATTTGTTATATTTTTAATACATATGCTACAACTGCAGATGTACATAATGCTGTGCCTTTTAACTTATCTCTTAATCTTTTTCATATATGTATTTATTTTGACTAGTACTTTCAAAGTATGTTAACATTTCTGAAACTGGCTTTTTAGAAAAACTACAACAACTCCCCTTTCCGTCATGCTGCCTGGTATTATCTTAATATTTTTAATGGTGTTGCAAATAATGTGATGGTTTTGCTACATTAGCAAATACCATGTAAGAACTGTCTGGTACAAGTCATTGAGGTTTGGCTAGGTTTATATTTGATAAGTGAAAAGAATTCGTAAGTCTGTCACCTTCTGCAACATCTTGCTGTCTATTCAAGTCATGTAGTTGTGGGGATAATAGTTCATCAATCTGTAGGATTTATTTTTTGTTTGCAAAATTCTACACAAAAAGTATGTGAGGATGACAAAATAGAGTTTCATTTCTGTTCTCTTCACAATTTATTTTGAGTCTTTGGGACTTCTAGGTTGATGGTTTTATGCTTTTCTGAACTTCGTGTTAAAAAACCTTATTATATATTGCACAGTTCTTTTAATTTTTACGTGTTACCTCAGGGTTCAGAATTCTTGGTTCTTAACAAAAGGTCTGAGATAGAGTTCCGAAAGGACTAAAAGTACGTGAAAAAGGCAACAAGCACAAGAAATTAAATTTGGAAGGTTTAAGAGTATCTCTGGGGTTTTTTTAATCCTCATATACAAGCATGTGTAAAAATCTTTTTCCTTAATACTCTGCACTGTCTTAAAAAATTTGTTTCAGCTTATGCAAATTGAAGAGGGGTGCGTTCTTAGTCTAAAATGAATTCAGGTTTTCTATTGGGGTAGTTTATTTGTCTTCTTTCATGTTCCAATAAGCGTTGTATTTATTTTGCTGTGCAACTTGCCCCTGCTCTGCATGAGAACCAGCATCATGATACTGGTAATAAAATTAGTTAACCACCAGAGAACTCACTGAGGAAAACATGAAGACTGACCCCAACTGTAAATGCCAGTAGCAGAATAGATACGCATCTTAAAAAAACAACAAAAAACCCCCAGTTGTAAGAGTAGCAATTTGTATATTGTAGGTACAGTAGAGTATAGACATTAACCTCTTAATATGTGGTGTGAGTAATGAAAATAAAACTGACGTGAATTACGGTTTATAAGTCAGGTGTAACACAAAATCCTAGCTGTGATGCTAAATCAGTATAATCTGTTCAACAGTTTGCAAACTATATTTAAAAATAAAAACATATTCTGCAGTACCTGTTGTAGAACTGGACAAATTACTTGTAAAATGCATGATCTGTCTTGTAAAACTATGTTGGAAGTCTGTGAAGGTTTCTTTTGTTTCGATTATCTCCGTCTTGTGCTTTAAACACCTATTAAGATAGAACTTTTGTGAAGCAAATAGCAATTTTCTGGTAAGAAAAGATGGGCATGCTTTGTTTTAAGTCCCAGTATCCTTTCTTGCTTTCCATTGATTATTCAGTTAGCACAGATGAGCACCTCATGGAAGTCAGTGAAAAATTGTCTTGAGTAACGAACAAAAAAAAAATGTATCCAAGACCCTATGGATACTTGATTAGTGAAAAATAGACACTGTTTTCCTCACCTTCCACCAGTAATCTAAATTCAGCTTAACTAGCTGGTAGGGGTTTGGGCTTGGGGATCTTTTTCAGACTCTACATCAATCAATTTTTACTTTTGTGCATCTGATTTTCCATGTTGGACATGAAGGATACAAGTCTCGTACCTGTAGATAATATGTATTTTGAAAAAAGAAAAAAAGCTTGTATACAGTAGATGATTTCTAAAACCAGCTTTATTATTAGGACCTTACTTCTGTTTCCACTGAGTTTAGAAATTCTGTGTTTATTTTGCTGTAGTTAGATTTTTCTAGGTCACTGCACAATAAGGTATATATCATATTTACAGAAATATGTATATGCTTTAAACAGTGACAAAATTCTCTCTGGTGCTGTAAGTTTGCCATGTTGACTTCCTACTTTGGGCCTTTGCTGAGGGACTGAAACCCATCAAATGACGATCTGTAGAGTATAAATAAGCGATTTAGAAATGTCCAGTTACAGGTAGGTGCTTTCCTTTTAAGCAAGATGTAATTGGACAAATCCATGATAGGTAAAGCATGTGTTTAAATGTTTTAGCCTTTTTATTGCGCACAGAAATTGGTTTAGGTCTGGGTTTAGGTTTTATAAAATTATTAGTTTTGCTGTAAACGTTCATTTTTTTTAAAGAATTGTGTACTTTTCCCAATCAAGAGTTGTGGATAGGAGCAGAAGCTTCTAAATATATTTGATTATCAAAGAACACTTTGTGTTTTTATCTAATTCTGCTCAATTTACAACATCTTAAAAAGCGCACTTTACATACAGTGATTTTTTGGTTAATATTTGTTGTAGTTCTCAAGAGAAAAAATGCTACATTTTCCTGATATTCGTGCCAGCAGCCCTATATATGACTTTCTTTATAAGCAGCTCATTATGTATGATTTTACAAACCGATTCACAAATTGGCAAAGGAAAGAATCAGCCTTCTAGCTATAACAGTACTCTCCCTTCTGACGCTCGCTCTTGCTGCCGTCAGTGCTCTCCAGGCACGTACGTGCGCCGGCGTCTGGTTTGGTTTCCTGTTACGTGGCGGTTCTTTGGGGCAGGTTTGAAGGCAAGTAAGCAGGTATAAAACCAAAGAATTAAGAACTTTTGATTCTTTGTGTCATAATCTACAGACACTTCAAAATGGATGTTTTCTCCCAATTCTGGCTTAGGGAGAGCATCGTATTGGGCAGGCGCTGGCAGCTGAGAAAAGTCCTGCTTTCTGCCATTCTCTCTTATTTTCCATGCCAAGTGTGGCCCAACACTGAAGAAGCCATATAAACTTAATTTAAAACATTTTATCCTAACACAGTGTTTCAGTGCTTGTTTATCCAAAGATGATCATGTTTACCCAAAACAAGTAAGAAGTGGGGAGGACAGTTCTGGAGGAAAAAGTGCTTCTATGAAGTTACAGGTGTAGCAGTTCAGAATATACCAGGTCATGCGTGGTTCTTCTCTGGGTGTCACTAAGGAGGAATTTTGCCTTCTCAAAAGCAGGTGTATTTTATGGCTCTGAGGTCTGCCTCTTTCTGTTTAAAAAATAACACATAGAGCTGTTCTGGTTTTTTGTGTCAGGATGTAGGTTATGCGATACGAATGTTACCTTGCAGCTGGGTGAGTTTTTAGCAACATGTCTTAGAGAGCTGTGAAATAGGAGAGAAAAGTTACGCAAAGTAGGATTGGGTTGTTTTTATTGATTAAAGTGGTTGTGGCTCCTCTACCTGGTGGTGCTAACATTGGCTCCACGGCTGCTTGCTTTTGTTGCACAAAGGAACCGTCATTGCAGAACTAGTTGTTTGGCCAGGACTGCACAGGTTTAAAATACATATGTCATGAAGAGGCTGATCACTCCATGGACCCTAAAGACAAGCCAGCATTAGCCAGTTTCCACAGACGGCAATATTCTCCACTTTCTCCAAGATTTAAATCTTTTAGTATGTAGTTTACCTTGTTGGAATGTCCTGTTGCTGTTTAAACATAAAAAATAATTAAAAAAAAACCCAAACAGTGCAGTGGGTTTATGGAACTTCGTAGGAAGAAGAACATGAAAAAAAATTCTCTGGATCTTGAATATATTGCTCCTCAATTTTACAAGACATAGGCTTTACTGGAGTCAGGGCAATCCATGTAAAGGAATAGTTTCTGATCTGGATTTGTTTTCATAAAATTTAATGTATTTTGCTGGGCAGTAGGATGAATCAGCCCTTTCTTCAAAATCTATTAGTACAATTGCTAATAAAATATATATGAATGATTATTCAGTTTTGCTGTTGAACACAAAGTTACGCATAGTCTGAGGTGATTTCCTGCACTGGATCTTAGTAGTTTTCATTTGTAATAGGCTTTAGTGATGCGTCTGCAACATGACTGCGTCACTGCTATTTTTAAAGGACTAAAAACCATCTCACAAACTGTGAAGACAATATTCTGGTTAAAAAGGCTTCATGAGTCCCTTCCAGGGCTGCACTACCAGTGGTGGTGTCACCACCCCCCTCCCCGCTAGCATTTTTGCGGGCATCACTAATTTGCTTAGAAGCAGCAGGAGGAAATCCATCTTCTAAACAAAAGGTGTGCTGTGTGTAAATCAGTACGTAGGTACAGTTATGCTGATGAGAACTGCTTTTGCTGATACAAGCTTATTCTGCTTTGGAGAAAGTGTTTTTTCTGCGGCAGGATAAGAACTGCTATCAGGAAGGTGCAATTCTAACAGTATTAGTTAGGGTGCTGTATTACCTATACCTGCAGCTACAGGTAAGCTTTATATCTGCATCCAGCCCAGAGAGAGGACCCTCTGTCTGTCAGGCTTTGCGTCTCACCAGCTTCCCATGGGTTTTGGTCCATGGGCTCTCCTCTGTTTCTGTTCTCCTGTCCCGTAATGGAGCCAAACTGGTTTCACATATATCCAAAATGCAGTTGTTCATCAGAGATACTCACTAGTAGCTGCCAGCGTGATGAAGTTTTCACAGTGCTGTCAGAGTTGTGTCTGTACAGTGTCTTCTCTGTGGAATATGCAGATTCTCCACCGTTGCCTACAAACTGAAAATTTAGGTTGGGGGCAGGACCTTTCTTTGACCTTTTTCATATTTCGGTTTTCTGAAGTAGTAGGCTTGAAAGAAATTACCATGTAAGTTTATTAATGACTAATCTGACATATATCTAGTTTGAAATAAATCTGCAAAATGAAAATGGATGTATACTTTAAATGTATTGGGTATATTCTGTGTATCTGAACTGAACAAATTAGAAGCAGTTATTTTTGCAACAGCACTGAAAAGCATAACATAAAGTCAGTAAGTGGAGAGTGTTATAGCATGTGCAGCATTGTGAGACTGGTAGGTAAAGAGCTGAGAATGGTCTGTAGTACAGTACTGAATAGAAAATAAACTTCTGCTTTTATGTTACTGCAAGTATTTTAGAATGCGTTCCATGGAAAATACTACGATTAGTGGTATTTAATTTTCATCATGAAGATATCGGTGATCACTGTTATATGGCTCGCTGCACATTTCTAGGTGTTTTAAGAGATTTTCTACGATGACACTGAAAAATGCAAAGCACTGTGATGGGTTCGGATGTATGTTCCGTCTTAAGTATTACGGCTTTTTGGTGTCTTCAGTTACGCGGTACCACTAAGTATGTTGTTGCGGTTGTAGATGTTGAAAAGAAAGATCAAAAAGGGTCTTTTTCAAGGATTAGTTTTTGTTACAGTTTTTATATTTCTTTTTATGATGGGAGCTATATTTTGAACAGCTTAAATTCTGTTCACAACCCTAAAATTACATTAAATATTAAAATGCAAATCCAGGTTTGTGCCTTTGCGATTGCAGTAGATTCCATAAAGCGTTAAGCAGCTAAACGCAGTCGGTGGTAATTTAGTGAGATCTCCTGACCTGTGCTGACACTGGGTTTCCTTTTGTTATAATTTACTTGCAGCTGTGTTGTTCAATTCTGAGGACTCAAGAATATGATGGAGAATTAGAACTTCCTGTTTCTGTCACAGTACATAATTATTGCCATGGTTCTGATGTAAATGAACTGAATAGAACTTTCTCTTCAGTGTTATGTGGTAATAGGCATTAATTAAAAGCCAAAATATAATTAATGCATCTCTTTGATGTAATTCATTTGTTCATACTATTGTGGAAGTGTGTATTTTTAATTAGGTTTATCTGATCAAGAATTCAAATTTTTCTGATCTACAATAAAACTTGGATTAAATTTCCAATTTAATTCTTAACAATATGGTTTATGAATCATATACAATTCATTTGTTTTGCAGGACTGAATATTTCATATTCAGGTTTTATATTCCATTAGCTTTTTAATCTTTTTAATTTACTTAATCACTAGAGAAGCATATCTTCTTAAAAGGAAAATAATTTTGTACGTCCCAAATAAGGGTAGGTAGTTTTAGTTGCTGATTAAGTATTTTCAGCATGTTTGAGATCTTGAATTTTGACCCTTAGCTAGTATGTTGCCTCCCATGTAAATTGATAGGAGATTGTTTCTACAATACACAGATTTTCTTCAGGTTGCTGTACAGATTTTCTCTGAGTTGCCATATTACCAAGAACAGTTACTTACTATGCATTATGAATTTTAGAAATACAGGGAAACTGTAACTAAAATTCATGAAAGTTTTAACTTTATCTTGCTAAAATGGAATGTTCTTTGATATTAAAAATATGGCTAGCATAGTAAAGTTAAATTTCCCGTTACCACAAACCTGCTGATGTAGTTGCTAAATAGTGTGGCAGTGTTAGTAAAAACATCAGATTTCGACAGAGAACTGATTAATAAACTACAGTGCTCTTGAGATAATGTTAAAGTCAGACTTCAGTCTTGCCATTTCTGCCTGGTGGAAGTTGCTGCAGGCTCGAGGGTTCACCCAGCTGCAGATATCTGCGGTGTTAAGGATCTGCTGTAGTCACCTTGGGGTTCCCGTTGGAGTCGCTGGAGAGAAGCAGGGACGTGCAGGGTGAGACTAATCTGATGCCTTCCATCCCATGCGGAGAGTTGCCCTCCCTGCAAGCACCCGTTTCCCTTTGCTGACCACGCAGGGAGCCCAGGGCGGTTCAGCAGAGGTAGTGATGGGTGTTCCGGAGGAATGTGTTTGGGCAGGTGTATCAAACCTCTGTTTCTGTGGAAGTTTGGTTGCTTTTTTCCCCCCCATTTCTAACTTGGTGCTGTTGTGCCCATGTTACGTCATGAACGATATGCCTTTACGGCCTGGATGTCAAGAAGGACTCCTGTCCATCTCTAGGCTTGCAGGTGCAAAAGGTTTCTGCTCAGCACTATTCCCCTATTAGAGGTTATTGATCCTTTTGATCTGCTGAGTTGTTTGCGTGATGACTATCTAACTGAAGTCAAGCAAAAAACTGGGATAGCAAAATCTTACAACGTAAACTGTTTAATCAAGCATTCTCACTAGAACCCAAGAGCAGGTGAGCAGCTCAGCTGGAAACACCTTGGCAGAGGGAGGACAATGATGGGAAGTTGAAAACACAGAGGTAATCTTCTGGCCACTAAGCAGTTTGTAGGTTGTGTGTCTAAGTACCCCCTTGTGTGGACAAAACTGTAAAATGGTAGTGTTTTTTGGTTGGTTTTTATTGGGGTTTTTTTTAAGTGCTATATCGTCCGTATTCCCTTTCCCATGCTGGCATAGCTAAATGACTGAATACCACCATGTCCACACTGTGGGTTGTACCAGTTGGACAATGTTGGCATTTTTAAAATGCAACCTTTCATGCCTAATTAGGCTTTTAGGTTGCTGCCAGACTTTTTTTTTTTTTTTTTTTTAATCTATTGTACCAGTTTGAATACTGAGCTATCTGAGCAGCCGTAGGTTACTGCCTACCAGCTCTGCAAGCAGAAGGCATCGTATCAGCTTTTCCTCATCTGCTCACGGGTAAGCAAGATGTTGGCTCATACCTTCATCAGGAGATTGAACTAACCTGGCTGTGTCTTACACGGATTATGGAGGTCTTGCCTGTGATCCTTCTGGCCTGAAATCAGTTGAGGGGTAGCCCTGTTTGCAGTCAGCACTGCTGTTAGCAGAATACCTATTTACAGTCTGAGATGAATATACGTTTTGGTGAGTTGTTGGTTCCAAAGAAACTGTTTCAAACACATTCTTGATGGAGAACATTTAATTTCAGAAAAAGAAAACCACATTTTGCAAAGCTGTCTCATTTTTCTTCGTGCTTATTATTGTATAGACCAGCATTCAAAACTGTAAATGCATTTGGGTTTGCGCACGTGAGCAGTTCGCATGTGCGAATAGTTGGGACTACTAGTATGCATGAGGTTATTCTGCATCATCCATGTGATGCTACTGCTGAATGTCATTCTCGAGAAGGTAAACCTATACTTTTCATCTGTTTTACTTCTCATCTTGGAATTCATTATTTCTTTCTCTCACAAACTTAGAATTAGGAAAATGTATTATCCTTTAAGTATTCTAATTTGTAAATTTAGAATGAAGTTACTTATTTTGAAGGCTGTCTCCTGCGGTCTTTACTCAGGGTTTGAGGAAGTCTTCCACTGATTTTAATGTGTATGAGGAACTTCACAGGTTTTTTTCTCTTGTCCATCTTAGCATTGTTTTGCCATCTTCTTGTTTTGCCGTATTTCTTGTGACAGAGTTATGCAATATCTCACCATGATGGAAACTATATAAATAGGGTTAGTAATGAGTTAGTTAAAACATATACATATGGATGTATATTATTACATGTATGTAATAGCATATGAAAATTTGATACCACAGCATAACATGAGAACACAGGAGTGAAAAAACCTTGGTAGTGAGGTTTTATCATGGTTTCTGTGTGGCAAACTTGCAGGAAAGAGGTACTTTGTTAATTACCATGGCTGGTTTTTTTTTAATGGTTTATTTATGTTTCTTTTATTTCATGTGCTTCTCAGACTAGTTGTTGCTGTGATTGTCAGTAGTTTAGACTCAAAAGTCAACTAAGGCCATCTGTTCTTTCAAAATGTGATTTGAAGTATAAAAGTGGATGTTATCATCTCAAGCTACTGTCTGTGATGCAATAAAATTTGGGGGTATAATTGGTTGTCGTTATGATTGTTTGCTTTCAATTTGTATTATGCTTTGTTTATAAAACTCATTTTGTTGTACTTAACCATCAGTTTGAGGTTAATATTTGTGTATGTTTCAATGAGAACCTAAAAATTTCCCACCTTCCTCTCACTCGGTGAACTAATTGACTACTTAAGTTAACGTAGAAATGCCTATGCCTGCATGTGCTTTGCTTTTCAGATTACTTTTTTTGTTGCTTGCTTTTTCTTTTTTTTCTTTATTTTTCTTTTTTGTGTGTGTGTGTGTGTGTGTGTGTGTGTGTTGCGAAGTTTTATACATCTATTTTCTCACCTACCGTATCCTAGGGGGCTTGGAGTACCAATAATACAGTCAGCCCACCTTCCTGGTCCCCAGACATTTCAGAAGGTCGGGACATTTTTAAATCCAGACAGCTTCCTGGCAGTGCCATTTGGAGCATCAAAGTGGTAAATAATTTGAATTTATTTTCATGTATCCGTTGCTATCTTTCTGCTGTAGAGATTAGTGATGAAATTCTGTATCTCACAAGTGAATTAATCTTCCATTCTATCACTGTTTAAGGCCTCTAAAAATTATTGAAACTCTGGAGCTTTCAGGTTAAAAAATCTATGCTTTCCAGAGTGTACAGTATGATGGCATTGCCCTAATTTTCAATGGCAAAGAATAGCTTGTGTTGCCAGTTTTGTGTGTGTGTGTTTAGTACTTCATTTTTTGTAGCTGTCAAAATAAATTACCTGAGAAGGAAAATGTCCTTAAGATTGGCAGTAAGGTAAGCCAGGCACGGAAAGAAGCAGGGATCTGAAGGGAGGCTTAAATTTGTTGCTGTGGAGAAATCTTGCAGGGTGGATTCAAAGTGACATCATTTTTAGTTTATGGGGGAATAAGTAACAACTTTTGTACCTGATTAGATGGACCAATGCTTGTATCTACAGTGACATTTAGCATTAAAAACACCTGAAGAAACTAAGTGGGATCATTATTCTTAAACAAAGGCGAAAAAGCTAAATGATGAAATGGACAAATAGCTGTAGCTTCCCAATGGTTTATTTTCATTTCACTTTAACTCTTACGCTAATTTTATTTTAATTTGACATCAGCTTAGCTTTTGCTGCTTCAAGCATTAATTTTCAGCTTAATATTCATCATTAACATTGATACAAGCATGTGCTTGTTCCTGTTTCTAGTTGTGTGAAAATAACAATACTGATACCTGGTCTGAAATAGACAAAGTAAGAAACATGCCAGAAGAGTTTACAGCTTAAAAAAAAAAAAAAATGACGCTTTTATGTCCTGTGTGTGCATATGTATTAACTCCATATATATGTAAGGACAACATTTCTGTTTCACCTTAGTACATGTAAATAGTTCAGCCATCAGTAACATCCTTCTTTTCACTTCCTAAAATAACATTGTGTTACATTACCTCGTTGTGTAAGTCAGTTTAATTTCTCTTTCCATTAAAAGATGGATGTTAATAAAATTCTAACATTGGGATGCTTGGATTCTCCCTTTAATTATGACCATAAACTTCTGTATCTTCTTTGAAACAGGAGTTGGCATATTTGAAAAATATTGTTGGTAGTATTGAGCCCATAATGCTGCTTTCCATCCAGGAAACTCCTGTCTCCATCAGTAGAGACTGTTGATGTCTGTTGGTGACACCGTCCCCAAGGAGCTTTGTGATTCTGTCAACACTGTTTTATTGAGTAAATTTTTGTCTTGGTATTAAAAGTAGGTTCCAGCAAACGTTTGGATACAGACACCATGTCGAGATACCCTGTGGATGGATTTGGGCTGTATTAGGAGACGAGATTATTCACAAATTTGAAACGCAATAAATAATCTCATTGCTTATTTTGTAGTAGGAAAGATGCTTATGGTAGATACCATAATTATCATCATTTATTCAGATCAGATGCTCTGAAACATGTTGTAAAGGTGTCTGACATACCAGCCAGAAGTCGGGGACATTGTCAATATGTTCTTTTTCTCTCTGGAAAAATATTAAGGAGGATTAGGGATCCTCTTCATGTTTAGTTCATTGGGGAGGGGGGATTCAAACTTAATTCACAGTATTAGTATCAGGTAATTATTATTAAAAACATGCTTGCTTTTCCACAGTTAATTGTGGTTGAATATACTGTGAATACTCCAGAGCACACAACACTGCAACTGTACATCTGCATCTAAGATAAGAAAGGGGGAGAAAGAAGCTGTCTAAAAATACGTGGATGTTTTATAAGAAAAACATCATATTATGGGAAGTGTTGACCTGAGTGTAATTGATATAATTAATAGAAAAAGCTCTCTCTCTATCTGCTGAATTAAGACAGTTTGGTGGAGCCAGCTCCTGCTTCACTTTGGGAGCAGGATTGAGTCCTAATAAATTCCAGTTTTTGCTTGATTATTCATAGTGTAAGAAAAGCATCTATGATTGCAAGTAATGAAGTGTCCAGACCCTATTCAGAAGTCCCGTGAACTGAGCTGACTGTTTAAAAAGAAACGAAAAGAAAAATGAATCATAGAATGGAGGATATTTATTTTGGATGCTTTGCAACTGTGGGGGAAAAAAACACATTTCCATATTTCCAGCTACTCCTGGGTAGAAAATAAACATTTCTGGTTTTGGCTGCTTTCTCACTGGTGATAAAGGTGATCATATTATGTCATGTAAGTAGTTAAAGGTATTTCACAATGCTTATGTAGTGACTTAATGACTATAGCCTAGTGTGCTCATACTCACTTGAAATGAGAGAGTGGTTTTTCACTTATGTTTTTCCCCAGATGCTTTGAACAAGTTTGAATCCCATATAACAGAAGAACTTTAGGTTGCATTTAAATTGTTATCTTAAATTGAACAGGGCCGTGGATCAGGATTCCCGGGGAAACGGAGGCCACGTGGTGCAGGTCTTTCAGGAAGAGGTGGCAGAGGTAGATCAAAACTGAAAAATGGAGTTGGGACTGTAGTCATTCCAGGGGTAAGAACATTTATTTTTAAGTCATATTGCAGTCTGTTAATGTAACATAATTTTATTCAGCTATAATTCTTGTATTAAAATACTGTATAAAACCAAAGAGCACTAAAAAGTAGAGGTGTTTCATAAAGTCTGGGTATTACTAACTGGGTTTGATGACAAACTAGAACACTGTAACTTAATGGACCTGAAGCAATTTTATGCTGCACTTAAAGGGACAACTGTTGGGAGTCTTAGAGTACTCATTCCATTTCCTCGGGTGGAAAACATGCTGAGTAAAGGCAGCACTCACTGGAACAACACAAAAGGGGAGAGCAAGGCTTGTGCATAAGAATGTTAGCAGCAGCTGTAGCAGATCAGATGATAGGTTCTTCAACCCAGGGGACCAAAACTGAGTGCTGGGGGAAGAGCGCAGAAACAGAAGAGGCCTAGAGTCCCCAGGGTGTGGCTTGGGGACTTGCTGAGCAGGAGGTGGAATCGTTGTCTTGGGCAGTCTGTGTTGGAGCTTTCCTTCATGAATTTGTCTGTTCACTTTCAAGAACTTTTGGAAAGCGTGTCAACCTTTTTTTAGTTCTACAGCTCATCAGCCTGTTGTTTTGAACTGCTGTCTGCTAGTTTTATTGCCTGCTCCTTAGTGCTCTTACAGGAGAGGCAGTGGAGAGTTGGTTTCTATTCACCTCCTCCATCCATGCCTCTCATCATCTCCATCATTTCTCCTCCTTTTCCTTCCGCTCTTTCATGGCTAGTCTGGAGAATCCCAGTATTTTGAGTTGTTCCTTATATGGAAACTATTCCATATTTTTTATCATCCTTGTCAGTTGTTTTATCATGTGTATTTTTTTACTTTTTGGACTTTCATCTGCCTTTTTACAGACCAGCACTCAGCCTTGTGAAGTTTTTGTGCAGCTCTTCACAGCTGTCTTTCGTATTTTACTACTCTGAATATCCTAGTATTGTTGGCAAGCTTTGTCACCTTGCTCCTCACTTGATTTTTGAGGTTGCACGTGAGGGTGTGGGAACACCACGGCCTGTTAGCAGACAGCCTCTATCAGATTTCCACCAGTGCTGCTCTGCCACATAGAAATCTGAGAATTTGTTCTACTCTTTATTTTGTGTCTTCTGTCAATATAGGGATAATTCTACTGAGGAGCATTGGTAAAGGACTTTGCCAAAAGAATTTAGTAATGAAGTTACGTCAGTCAGATTTCCCTGTCCCCAGGCTTGCTGGCTCCTTCAAAGAGCCCTGATAGATCATAATTTACTGTAATTAAAGCTTCCTCGACTCTTTAACAAAATATTATATCAATGTGGCTGCAAGTTTTCTGTTGTGATGAGATGTCAGATACTCCGTAGGACAGTACACAGCTTCCCTCGAGAAACCTTTCAGAAAATGGTAGTTACATTTGCTTTCTCCCATACAGCACTGAAGTGATTCTAAGCAAGTGGTTTCTCACTGCAATTGATCGTTAATCTATTTCATACTTGAAGTCCTTTTAAAACTCTTAAATCTTACACAGTCCTCCTCTGCTCCTCGTAAGAAGAGAGGTTTTGGTATGAAAAACTGTTGGAAATCTGGATTGCAAAAAATGAAATTTTTTCCTTGCTAGGGACTTGGCTTCTTTGAACATTCCTTTCAAAGTTTAATTATCAATCAGCTGTGCAGATTTTGAGAGGTATCCTGTTGCTCATGTTCAGGGAAGGACTTACTCATTTTTATACCTTTATGAAATCATTCCTTAGGCTCTCTTTAGAGCTACTCTTCTGTGTTCTTACATACAACCTGTTTGAGTTTACACAGAATTGTGCCACTTTTTGCTGCCTGTATAATAATTTCTTGGAATACTTTGGTATTTGTGATCTGAGAAAGGAGCAAACGTCTCTTGTCATTGTTCCCTTTTAAAGCTTTGGATGGTCAAGATTCATAAGCAAATACGTCATTTTAAACATATAGGATGAATTCCACTTAGGCTAGTCGTAGGTACCTTAATAAGTTGGAGGCATTCATGTAATTATTTGGATGTTACAAAGCACAAATTTGTACTTCAAGAGAAGCTGGATTTTATAGAACAAACTTAAAAATTTTTGTAACTGAACATTGGATATTGAGTTAGGTGAATTGTTCTAAATACAAAATGGACATCACTCTCCACAATTTCCTATAGAAATTTGATCCTTTGACTCCTCAAGTAAATGGCAACTTCAGAGTTGTAGAGCAGAGGTGTGGCACGCTCGTGATAGAGTAGACATAGCAATACCAAGAGACCAGCCTTTTGCCAGATACATGTTTGAAATGGGAATATTTTCACAATTTTGCACAAACTGATTCTTACTCAGCATGGGATCATGACCAGCGGACAACTACACAAATATGGAAATATCTTGGTAGATCTTGGGAATGGGAAAGAAGGTGGCTACAGGTTAACTCAAGCTGGGTCACGGCTGGCATTAAGCAAGCATCAGAATTGCAATGGATCAGTCCTTCAGATTCTGCTTCTTTGTACGTGCAAGCAGTTCCAAGAACTTTGTGGAACCTGTGGAAATATATGCAAGGGAAAAGCTCTCCCTGAACGTATCAAGAGGTGTTTCGGGTGTTTTTTGGTTAATTAGTTAGCTACAGCTGCAGTGCTCTCAACCATACAGTAATTAAAATTCATTAACAATATACTCCCTTTTTAGCTGTTTCTCAGTAAACACTGATTTTCAGCAACAGTGTATCAGGAGGATTCCTGTAGCTGTTGTAACGGTATCTACATTTGTCTCTCCAGTGATGTTTGGATTTGTAAAATATTTAAGTTACAATTTAAACAAGGCTATCGGTGTAAGACTTAACCTGTATTTAAAATAACCCATATTTATAAAATTAGAACAGCTTGGTAAAACAAAGTTACATTTCTCTATCATACATTCTTTTTTTATAGAACTGTGTGCTCTTTATCTTCCAAACTTCCATGGCCACTACTGGTTCAGGCCTGTTCATTTAAATTCATGGATAGCAAATTGTGCATAGCAAGATTTTAATGGAAGTCAGAACACAGTCAAACTCTTTTTTTCTTCTTTTTTTTTTTCCTGAGAAGCTATATGTACATGTATACGCTGAATTAATAAAGGGCAGGTAAGAATAACAATCTCTTGATCAAAAGGAGAATGTCTACAGTAAAACCTTATGGACTGAGATCAAAACAACTGTTTCAAGTTCAGTGAAAGTTTTTATGGGCAAGCTAGATAATCCTCATAAAGAAACTGCTTATAGAGAGTGTCTTAACTACCGTAACTACAGAACTCATCCTTACTCTTGTAACATACTTGGAACATTAGTTAAACCACATTTTGGTCAGTATGGGACAAATTGCTCTTTGAATCACTGCAGTTAACTTTTGCATGAGCACTTCTGTGTTTATATGTAGGGAACAGAGGAGACTGGTCACAGTATGACAATTTCTGCTTATTGTTTTTTTTCTGAGACTACTTCTTTCCTTCCGTTTCCATTTTAAAGTGCAGTAGAGTAACATGTAAAAGCGAGCAACAGAGAGGAAGAGAATGTGTAAAACTGAAATAGCAATGATGGTTGTAGTGATGTGAAAAACAATGTAAATTAACGCAGTAATTTCTGATGCAGGTAGTTTTTAATCAAAGTTCACAGTGTATGAATGAATATTTGGAAAGTTTGTATTCTCTGGGTACTACTAGAAATTAACATACTTAGAGAGTAAGTTTCATCTTGTCTCATGTCTTAGAAAATATGATGTGGTTGCTATTTATGTTTTGTGTTCTTTTAATAGGTCACAACTATGGATATTTCATCTAACAAAGATGAGGAAGAAAACTCGATGCATAATACAGTTGTCCTCTTCTCTAACAGTGACAAGTTCACTCTCCATCAGGTTAGGATAATAGTTACTGTATTTTTGTGTTGTTTCTCTGCTTTTAATTAGAAAAAAGTAAATGCATTGGATTTTACAGTTACATGGTTTCAGAATTTAGTGGCTGACATATGTTGAAAATCTGCCTTTCTCTATCATTTCAGGATATGTGCGTAGTTTGTGGGAGTTTTGGCCAAGGTGCTGAGGGCAGGTTGCTTGCCTGTTCTCAATGTGGTCAGTGTTACCATCCATACTGTGTCAGTATTAAGGTGAGTGCTTTTGTTACATTAAAAAATTACTTGATGACACTGTTTTCATATTGTACTTTAATAGCACTATGCTGCCTTTGGTTTTGTGGTAATTAGGGGAGTCATTAACTTGTTAGATATTCATCAGCTAATGTGACCATTATTTGTATGTGACTTGTGAAAGACTTTAATTAAATGTCATTTTATAGTATGCATTACCTCCAGAGAAATTAACCTTTTTGTAATTTCACAGCCATAAATAGCACTGATTATCCAGCAGTTGGCTAAAATAACAGTTTGAGATATAAGCTTAAAACCTAAATACAGGCAGAATTAGAAACAAAGAAAAAAACTACTGCATCTTCACTTACTAGGGGCATAAGGTTTAGTTGATTCAATTTGTCTGTTGGCTGTCAGAATTGACAGCAGTTGGAGTGGTTAATTAATACATTTTACATTCATTAGTCTAGGAGAGAATGTGTGAAAATTAAATTTGAATGGTACGAGATAACTTAGCAAGCACATAATAAGCTATTTACTGCAATATATACAATATACACTCTTTATTATATAAGTACATCTATGTAAAAGTGGAATTTTTTTAAATGTCACAAAACTTTGTTTTAAATATACTTTACAGAATGCCATATGCGTATTTCATGCAACTATAATTTGGTTTTGTGTTTATGTACTACTCTTACATTACACCTTAACCACAATAAATGAGTTGTTTGCTTCAGATGACAAAAACCCCAGCACTGGTTATCACAGGTAATGTAGGAAAGATATAGGAGTTGCAGTGACCTGAATCCTGGCTTTACTACACAGCTGAAAAAAAACAGCCTTGTGTTCTTCGTTCCTGCAGGACCAGCTACTCCTATACATGTAGATTCAGTGCAGTATATACTCTCTGGTATGCCAGTTTATCTAAAGAAATTATATTCTGGAACAGTATCAGCTATCAGTAATTACAGTTCTTTTCTGTTTAATCCATTCATATTTATTGAAGCTCCAGAAAGTCTAACTGATAAACAGCTGCTTACAATGTGGATAGTGTGCACAGAAGAGCATCCTGTGTTCCTCTAGCCAGACCTTAAGTTATACAAAGATCACACCTCGTAGAGCAGTTTTCAAATAATTTTCACCTTGCCTTTTGCAGATTACTAAAGTGGTGCTTAGCAAAGGTTGGAGGTGCCTGGAGTGCACGGTATGTGAAGCCTGCGGGAAAGCGACAGATCCAGGAAGACTGCTTCTCTGTGATGACTGCGACATCAGCTACCACACGTACTGCTTAGATCCACCCCTGCAGACAGTTCCAAAGGGAGGCTGGAAGTGCAAATGGTGTGTTTGGTTCCGGGGTCAGAAATACTGACTGCTGGCCTCTTTTTTTGTCGGTTTATATTTGCAGCGTCCATTGAATATGTTTTAATTGTATGTAATTCAGTATTTTAAGCAAACAAAATACTTCTGAATTGTTTCATTCAATTATCAGTGTAACTGCTATCTCCTCTTAATACTGTTTCTTCATGCCGAAAACCACGTAAGTAGGAGTGGACAAAATTTTTCTTCTGAAACTTTTGGACAAAAAAAAAAAAATGCAATTTACGTTCCTTAGAACGTTCATTCCAACATTCAGTTGGAAAAATAAATGAGGACTTCCAACAAATCGTTCTCAAAATAAAACCCTCCAAAAACCATTATTGTTACTTGGGTGAAACACAGACAGACTAAACCTCTCACATGGTTAAGTCTCCATATCTCAAAGTGAATGGCAGCTAGAAGCAGGAACTCCTTTGACCTGTTGAGCTGTTACAAAACACCCACCTGACCTTTTTTGCAGATTGAAAGGAGTTCTTACTTCGGAACTTTGTTTTAAAATTATAAAAAATGTTGGTAATTTTTGAAATCTAATACATTTTCATTCAACTAAAATACTGTTTGATCTGAAATGAGTTTTCCTCTCCCCCATCCCCCGTCCAAAGTGGTTAGTGACCTAAAACTTAATTACTTAGCCAGTGCTAAGTAGGAGGGTTTTAAAGTCACAAAATAATCTTCCTGTGACCTGAAGGTAATAGATCATTTTGTCTGTTCTGCAGGTGTGTTTGGTGCAGACACTGTGGAGCAACTTCTCCAGGTTTAAGATGTGAATGGCAAAATAATTACACACAGTGTGCTCCCTGCGCAAGTTTGTCTACCTGTCCAATCTGCTATCGCACTTACAGGGATGAAGAGCTTATAATTCAGTGTAGACAATGTGATCGGTAAGGATTTCTAATGTTCTGCAGGTTTTGCCTGTTTAAGGCTTATTTTAATTTTTTCCCCTAACATAAACGCATAAACATGAAGGGAATAGTCTTGTGGTAAAGAGCACTGGATGGAGTCTCAGAAGTCTCTTATTAGTTGACTCCTAGTTGTACCACAGACTTAATTATACGACTCTGGGCAAATTAATTAATCACTCTGTGCCTCATTTTCCCTCTCTCTAAAAATAAAATTAATTTACCTCACAAGACTATTGTTGTGAGACTAAATCTAGATTACATAGTATGGTATAGTAGTATGAAGTAAGTAGTTAAAATGATTGCAATATAGGGAGAAAATTGTAATACTATGACATATTTGCTTCCGGGACGTCATTTTATAGAGGTTTCCTTCCTGTGAGGGGAAATAGGTAATCTGATACTGTATATACAGTATTTACCACACACCACCATAGGGGAATGGTATATACGGAGAACCTGATTCATCATTTCTCCCTGAAAGAATTTAAACTAAGCAAGTATTTCACATTGACTTGGACCATATACTGATATTTGGGTCTCCTAAAACAGCACATATTTCCTTTAAATTGTATTTTTTCCCCCACTTAATTTCTAGATGGATGCATGCAATCTGTCAGAACTTAAACACAGAGGAGGAAGTGGAAAACATAGCTGATATGGGTTTTGACTGTACCATTTGTAGGCCATACATACCACCAACAAACGGTAAGAAGACAATTGAAACCAATGGCAGGATTGCACACTGCAATAAATAGGTTTGGGAACGTGTTACGGTTCTTTTCTCTGATGGAGGTTTGGCTCATGGTAAAGGTAGGATTTTTCATGTTTATTTTAAAGGTCCTTCTGGAAGCACCCTCAACCTTTTTCGCACCCTCTAGCGATTGGCTGCAAGGCCAAAGGAAACCTAGCAGGGGGAATTCTGGATAATTTGGGTTAATGACTAAAAGCATTTGTTATTGCAAGGGTAAAAGGCATCTCACTTTGTCAAGTGGAAGGAAGAAAGCTCAGTTCTCTAAAGTTATTAACTGCAGAAGAATCTGAAAATCAATTCCAAGCAGAAAAACTTTCTGTATTTCAATACTTTGAGGCTCTCTGAAGCAGCAGTAGCTGTAACAACAGTCCATGGAAGCATTTTTCCCATCCTCCATCCTGTTTTATTAATGCCACTCCCTCAGCTCTCCCAATATTTAAGACCAGTGCTTCCCTCCCTAGCTGTGGTCTTCAGAAGAATTCACTGTACTTTCCTGCTTGGGAGTCACCCCTTTCTTCTTAGTTAAAATGTGTAGTTCTTTGCTCTTCTCCGCACACGTTATCAGTGAATATATGTACCAACCTCCTCATTAGGCTGCGTTACACAGTTCTGTAGCAGCGGCACTTCAGGAGCTGAGGTTACTGCAGTTCTCTTTCTAAGCATGGCTACAGCATCTGGTTCTGTGGGATGGTCCTCGTTAATGTTATTGTGAGTGGCCTGTCAGCAATTAGATTGGCCTATTACCTGATTTATGGTCTTGCTACAAGGGTGGATCCCAGGTTTGTTTTCTCTGCATGTCAGCTCACGGGAGTTTCTGCTTCAGTCTGATACTTCAACAGAGCATTGACAGCTATACCCATTTTTAGCATAATAGCACGTTAAAGTGTTCACATTAACCAGTTATTGGGGTATCATGAGAGTATGGTAGGAGGAAGGTACAAGAACTAAGCAAATGTTTCAAGAAATACTCATATCCACCAAGAAGATGTCCATAAGATTGGCATTCCTGATCAAGATGGAAGATAACCATGAGGCATGTGTCTGAGAGGTCTGCCAAGGAAAGTTCAGTAGAGTATCTAATGTCTCTTTGCACTGCCATGTCCTCATAACAGCATGGCAGTAATTGTATCTTATTGAGGTGACCTTGGAGGTTTATAGATACCCTTGTCAACTACACAATGTTGCGGAACACTTTCAAGTATCCCACTTTTATCACTGTTAGAAGTAAGAATGACTTATGCTTACGTATTTTTACAAATCACTTCATTTTTGAGGTCTGCTTTCACAAATGTAAAAAAAAAAAAGGTTTTGTAAGAGGGAGAAACAAGAAACTTGCAGGTATAACACAGATTTTGGGTTTTTTTCATAATAAATTTTGGGCACTTAAAACAAAAAAGGTCCGAGTAAGAAATACTGCCTCTTCCTTTCTCTTTAAAGCTAGCAGAGCTGCCTTTTAGAGATCATTAGACCCATAATAAGTGACATGGAACAACTTCACAAGATGGTGTCGGGAGATGTTTCAATTTCAGGCATAAACTGGCCCCAGAGTTAGTCCTTGCTGCACACCTTCATGAAGTTGTTTTGCTTAGGTTTGTCTTACAAGGAATAGGAACCAGTCCTGCAAGAGCTGTTAGGGAGTTCCCAAGCTTTCTTTGCAGGTTTTTTTTTCACCTTTTTTATAAGACAAGTTTCTCTTACTCTTTCATGTTTTGACTCAGTATATGCAATACCTTTTTAACACGTGTACATGTATACAGTTGCATGTCTGAATGTCATTTGATGCATGTTCATAGACATACTTGCATGTACTTTTATATTAAATGTTTCAGTCTTTCATTAATTCTTCTACAGTTCCGTTGAAAATTTTCTGTAATTTTTTGTTTCAAAGTGAGAACAATTAGCATTTGATAAACTTAGAGAAACAAATGTTAGCTAACAGTAGAAAGCTTCTTAAAATGTACCATATTGTGTGATTCTTACTGGAATGGTTCTTGTGCTTTCCATTTGATGTATCACAGATGTGTTTTAAGTATTATTACAAGCTTTTTAACTACTTTCTTTCTAGAAGAAGCAAGAGCCCCTCAACATAATAAATTACCAATACATTGCAGGTTTACTCTTGCTAAAGAGTAAATACTTTTGCATGTAGGTATTGAGAAAGAATTCCGTTTTTCTTGCTTCAGAAAATGGAAACTTTTTAATTTGTTAAGAGCTCTTCCCTATCTCATCTTAAGAACATCAGATGCATATCTGATAATCTTACGAGTCATCTTCTTCAGGAAACAGATGTAAAAGATAAATAGTTTTTTTCTTCTTGAACATACATAAATATCAAAAGCCAGAATGTGGTAAGACGTGCTCCAAAGTAGTATACCATAAGCCTTCATTACTAGATTCTTTTGAAGTGATAATATCTGATCAGTGTTTCATCAGGTTCCATTTAGTGTGGTCTCAAGTTATAACATATGTCCCTCAGCATATTACTGTGCCTTGTAGAAATCTTTTTCTAATTTAGATAGCTTGAATATTATCATGACTGGGTACTGCTCTAGGTAGCAGCAGCTTTTCCTCTGTGCTGTAATTCCTGCGCATTCAGGAGGCATGTGTGCATCTCATTTACATTCACTCCTAAACAAGCAATTCTCAACCGTCTACCCATCACTTCTGCCTTTCTGTTTTTTGCCCTTGTATGTCGTGCCCCATCTGCAGATTTCATCCCTTCCTCGCTTACTCTCATCCTCAACCCGTCCACATACTCCAGCTTCTTCCTCCCTTGGTGCTGTTTTTCTTTCTCTGCAGGAGGCAAAGGGACCAGCTCTGCCTGGTTTTCTTCAGCTAGTTACAACTGATCTGGTAACAGTTTCTGGTAGCTGCCTGTGTTCATGTATTCCTCCCCTGGCTCAAGTAAGCGTGCCCACAGAGGCAGTGAGGAGTTCGTATCACTTACTAATTCAGAGATACTCGATACTGCCAGTGATACGCATGTTGTGACAGGGAGCCTCTGTTGTACAATTTTCATGAAACTGAATTGAATTTTTCTACGCTCTGAAACTTAATTCTATGTACTTTGCAAATACAGGGTACAAAAGCAACATAATACTATATGTTAAAAAATTAACTTTTGAATTTTTTATTATTTGGTGCGTTTATTATGTCAGCTGTCATGTTCTTGTAAGTTACTGCATGTACAAAGAAACCTCTGCATCATGCACACACTTATGCAGGCATCTGATAGTGCTCTGTTAAGTGTTATGTTTCTACATCAACCATTTCACTCTGTCCCTTATGCTGATTACATTTGTTCCTAGAATTGTTCTTTTCTATTACAGCCTTGCAAGTGGCAACCCCCTTTATTTCTGAAACTGTGATTCTTCACATCATACTGTATTCTGTGCAATTACTTGTTTCCAACTGAAGCTACTAATGTAGCTGTATGATATTCAGCATGTTTAAACTCATTTGCAAATAAGCAAAATAATTTTGGTATAACTTCAGCTCAGTGCCTCAGAAAGCACGTTTTTGTTAATTTTTTTTTCCCTTGAACAGTCTTTCTCTAACAGTATTCTGTTTCTCTGTTACCCATTTTATTGATTTTAATCCTTGATCTGCACTCTAATTAGTTCCTTTTCTGTTTGATACTGTCTTCAGTATTTATACATGTATATAAAAAACCTGATTCTTTGTGCAGCTTTTGTGAGTTGGTCTCTGAAGGCCTCACCTCTGTCACTAGCAGCTTGTTTATTTGATTGTTTCAACTCTGTTCAAGTCTCCAAACCTAAAATTGTTCACAATCTGACCTGGACCAGAAGAACACTCCCTGTTGTTTGACTTACAAACACGGATTTCAAATTCCCATTCACAGCTGTCTTTCTGAATTTTTTGTTTACCTTAGATTCCAATTCAATAATTGCTATCTCTGTCTTAAAACATCTGTAAATTATAACCAGTGAAATAAACAGATGACTTCTTATTTCACTTTGAGTATGTCTTACAATTTGCCTATTTTCTGTTGTTTCATTTCAGTGCTTTTGAGCACTTTCCATCCTGCAGCTTGTCCCATATTTTTTTGTTTCCCTCCAGCTCAGGGTCTCTTTCAAAATCTCATTTTCAATTTCTTCTCTTCCTTGTCTTTCCTTCCACTCTTGTATATCAGTTTTTCAGTAATTCTCATAGGCTGCTTTCATTTACCAATTACATGGAATATTGGTTTTCTGTAGGTTATATCATATAGTTTAGTTACACCTGGCATAAAACTTTTAAAGGCCTATAGTTTTTGAAGACAGACTTTCACTTTCCTTCAATTTTTTTATATGCTTAGAAAGCATCCTCTAAATTTCATATTCATTACAGTATTTGGCAAAGAATTTAAGAATTTAAGTGTTACTTGGAAGCTCTTGTGCTTTTCCTAGTCTTGTCACTGACTCCCATATTGTGTGTGAGGTGGGCAGCAGCAGCACACATGCGGTGGTCTGACATGTCTGAGAAACACTGAACTTCCCACGTGCTTTGCCTCAGTGGTCTCCTCTTGTGTGGCAGATGCAAAGTAAACACTCCAGATGTTTGTCTGAGTCTTAAATTTGGTGTGGATAAGATTTCTAGGCAAAAACAAGAAAAAAGCGTGGATGAACTTGCCTGTATGGTAATGCTAACTGTGCCAAACTAACAGGTTTTCTGATTCTAGTTCTTGGTGTTTGTGAGATAGAAGCTTCTGATTTTCACTTACTTACTCTGTCTACACAGTCTCTGTAAAGTCAGTACTAATATTAAAAGTCTAACCTGCACATCACAGGTTAGTGAAGCACGATTACGGTTATTGTAATTAAGGCAGATGCGGAGAGAATTACTACCCAGCACAAGAGAAGCGTAGTGTTGTAGGACATTTTGATCATTATTTGTTCAGTCGCACTGCTCTGGTGCTTCCCTGAAGCACACAAGCTGTAGTTTTTAAATTGAGTTTCTGCTCTTCCATTTATCAATATTCTTATCTTGAATAAGAATAACCCTGTCTAACTTGAACAAGTCATGTGTCATCTGTTCTCAGATAAATCAGCTTTATTTTGTTTCTGATATGTGTTGTGTAAGAGATCTGGCAGCATAGACACAGCTGGCATCTTGTGTACGAAGCTGTCGTGGTGTGCCTCCCCCTCCTTGGGGAAATACGACAGCAGTCAATACCCAATTCAAAAAGCCCTCCCATTTTTCATGCCTAGGTCGGCAAAACCAGGACATCATGACTAGTGTAGAGCTTACTTTCCAATCCAGTAGCTCCAGTGTCTTCATTTGCCCTTAGTCCAGTAGAAGGACGTTGTTTACCATCAAGTTCAGTACCGTTCCAATGCCATTCTTGGCTCCAGGAAGTTGGAGAACTTCAGTTTGTATCAGGCTTGTAGTCACATCTTCTGTGGCACTGAAAAGCACTTTATTTTAAAGGTGCTAGTGAATGTTGCCAACAGTTTAAATCAGGGAGTTTAAAAGAACTGGCTTAAGGAAAATTATTTGATAGTTTCAGTTTAAATCAAGTCACCATTTTTAAAAGTTGAAATGATTTTCCTTATATTTTTCAGTGCCTTCTTTGGACTGTTGTGATTCATCAGTTGGAGCTCAGATTATTTCAAAATCAAAAGAACTAGGTAAAGAATGTGAACGCTTAATCTTTGATCATTTAGCTTATTTTAAGGGTATATTTTTACATGAGACAAAGTTTCCTTTTTCTATGATTTTTATAACACACAGCATTAACTATCCTTTAGTTACCACAGCATGCTCTTCATTTTTTTTTCTCATTCTCTCTTTTTTCTTATCTTTTGCCTGCCATACCTGCACTATAATAATTACTATAAATTATGCTTTGATCCTGCAGACGTAGTTGCTTGCCTTAATATTAGCGGTGATAACAGAGTGGAGCTGAGTCAAGCATGTACACAAATGGTTACAGGCTAGAGCTGTAGGAGGACACAACTTTTCTGTGTGTCTACATACAGAAAAGGAATGTGCTAGGTATTTATATTTACAAGCCTACTCACAAGTCACTTTTTACAATGATTGTACCTAACAGCTTCCGTCATGTTAGGACAGCTTCCATCGTGTTAGAATTTTTTTCCCATTTGATACTGCACAAATGTAGTTCTGAGAGAGGGTTGTCCCTTCAAATCTCCAATCTGAAAAAGAGTATGCAATTCTTTTAAAGGAAATACTTTTTTTTAGTTCAATGTAAGAAGACTGTCATCTGGGAAGAATTGTGTTCAGAACCAGCTGTGTTTTGAGGTGTGAGATGATACGTAAGAAAATATTTTTGGTTAAAGGGAACAAAAGTTACGATATTCATATGTTTTCAAAATGTTATAAAAACATTATTTAATTTGCTCCAAAGAGCAGAAGCATCGTTGCAGCCTCTTCATTATTTAGTAATTCCCTGAAAATTCCCGAATCTCCACTTGCAGGGCCCCAGCACAGGTGATGGCACCTTTCTACATGGTGAATTAAGGAATGTTAGAGTTTACCTGTAGACTCAATTGTCATGGAACAGCATGAGGTAGAAGCAGTCTTCTAGGTCTTGGGTGATTTGGATTCTACCCATGATTTCCAGTTTGATCTTGAGCAGCTCACTTGATATAAATTGGGTTTTGTCTGCCTGTAAAATAGGGCTAATAACTTGCCTGAGTTAGCAAGAGTTCTGGGAGGCTTAAGGTCCATAATAAGATGCAGGTACAGTGCTGAGGACTGGATGAGGGGCCCAATGTTAGACTTGCACAGTTTTCTGTGAGTTCCAGGGATACAGAAATAACCTGTGAGGCACTAGTTTACATAATCAAGTCACTCTTTCTAATGAGTCTTTGATGTAAGTTGTTTTGTAGCAATATAATGGATTGTTGCTGGATTTGACATCAGACTCTGGATTACAAAGCTGTAACTGTAATGTGTAAGACAATATCAGATAGCTCCGTTTTATTTATACCGATTTCCTCACTCATGAATCAGCTCCATACATGTGGATTATTAACTCGTAAAAGTGCTATTCCTAAAATCTAAGACTTGTAAATTAAAGAGTTTTATATTGCTGTTATGATTCATTTAACTTTTATAGACCCACCGAAGACATACACCCAGGATGGAGTCTGCTTGACAGAATCCGGCATGTCTCAGTTACAGAGCCTAACTGTTACAGTACCAAGAAGAAAACGGACAAAACCAAAGCTTAAACTGAAGATTATAAATCAGAACAGTGTGGCTGTGCTTCAGACACCCCCAGATGCCCAGTCAGAACACTCAAGAGATGGGGAGATGGATGACAGTAGAGGTAGCAGTCTACTTTTGGCATGTCTTGTGTCTTGGAGTGTTGCAGTACATGAGCGTATTGCAGATATCCCTGGGAGTTTTTATTATACTGATATTTGTGTGTTCTGTACAGAAGGCTTTATGAAAATTACTTGAACAATAGTCATGGCTCCTTGTTGTCCGTTTCAGGGATTTTTCTTGGGTTTTTGTTTATGGATCATCCATCCTATTGTTTATGGGTCATCCATCCTATAGGAAACTCACCTTTCTAAGGCTGGCAACACTGCAAATAACGAGTTGCCTTTTTGTCTAATCCTTGGGTTACCTGTGGGAAATACTGTATACTCAACTGAGTACAAGTATATCTGAGGCTTTCAAATTTAGTGCAAACGCTGTTTGAAAGTGGTAGTGTTGGCTCAGCAAAGCAACGTCTAGATCACTGTAAAGCTGTTTTTTAAAACAAAGGGGAAAGTGAAGTAAGAAGCTCTTTGCTGAGAGTATTTCTTTCTTCTAAAAGAAATAAGGTGGGCTGACCTGAGAGTCTGAGGAAGAAAACTAATTTTTTTCTATTTCCGTAGACAAAATGATCATTTTGTTTGTCCTCATCTCCAGAGTAGAATTTAAGAAAGAATTTGAGCTTGGAAGTGAATTCTGGGTGTTGCTGTAGTTCAACTAGATGACACTATGTAGAGCCCTACCAAAGGATTTCAGGTTCCAGGATGGGGTATCTGTGTAGTGTGAAGGGAGAGAAAGGTTTAACAATGTTTTCGTGGCCTCCAGAGCTGATGCGAGATGAAGGCATCTGGGCTAACGCTTACCTATCCAAACACATCCCTGTGTATGGGGATGGCATTTCAGTCAATGGTAGAAGCCCGTGGAAGAGCTCTTTCCACCACAAGTCTAGACATGGAGCAAAGATCCACAGGTCCCAGGGCCACCCGTATTTGCCTCATCTGCTTCCCTCACTGCTGAGCAAGCACAGCAGCCCCAGCCTGAGGAGGCCAAAGGTGGGAGATGAGGGTGGGAAAAGCACGTAGGAGCAGCCAGTCCCACTCTTCAAATCCCCACTCTTGAACTCTAGAAGCAGCAGCCGCCATGGTGCAATACCGTGATGTGTTGGTGGAATAGGTGTTAATCCGTGGCCTGGGGAAAGGCAGGTGTGAAAGTCATTACATTAGCCATGCAGGTGTCTTGTTACAAGAGGAACAGAGGAACGTAGGCACCCCACCACACCACTATCTAAAGTGCTTTCTGTTTGTGCAACATTGCCTCGTTGTTAATCAGATTGAATGTCATAAGCTTTTTTTAGATACAGAGAGCGTACTTGAGATAACTGCCTTCGTAGTTTAACCATCAGTGTAGTTTCGGTGTTAACTTGTTGATATAAGTATTGTTCCTATTGATCAGCACATTCTTACAGTCTGCTGTTGACTAGAAGTGTATTTTTTTTTATTATAGCTTCCCTTTATTTGTTTATAACCTTTAAAACAGTTAACTAGCTGGTTTTGTTTCATTTCCTTCAGTATTGACAGGGTTTGGTACATTATCCTAGCATTACACTGACTCTTAAATTTCATCTCATACTTTCATACAGTCCGTCAGTTGGATTGTTGAAAGCAAAAAAGCTTCTGATTTTGGTTTGAAGGCATCAAAAGAGAGAATTAACCACTTCCCTTGTTCTTTTTCAGTGGCTAATCATCTTTACTTTTACAAATGTGTGCCTGTTGCTACGTAACTTTGTCTAGCTTCATTATCTCCTTGTTGGCTTTTATAGGTATCCCTTTTCAACTAGATAACAAGGTATATAAACGTAATAGCAGAATATGAAAGGGAGAGCCAAAACTTCCAGAGACTTTAATTTCAGTTCTGATCACCTTTTGTTCCCTTTTTGAGAGTTAGAGCACATTCATATATATGATGATAACAGCACAGCAGGTACATGGTAGATTGGCTGGATTTCCTGGAAGCTCTACATGTGCTCTGTAGAGTGGATCAGTGCCTTGTCTCTGAACGTCTGAAATCTTTGTTTGAGCATCAGGATGAATAAAGCTGTGCCACGGCTTTGATTGGAACAACATAGTGTGTTAATTACAGGTAAACAGGACTAACCCTTACTTTGACTCTAAAGTTCCAGGTGGAAGAAAGAGGCTGTCTCTGAGAAAATTGAGCTTGTGGTAATTTTGTTACCATCTCATCTATAGGCTTTCATCAGGTTCGGCATTTAACCAAGTGTTCCACATTTTAAAGTCCACTTGAAAGTTCAGCTTACTTTGGGAGTTTCAGCTTTGGTAGATTTAATGTGGCTCTTCTGCTACTATTAGTAGAGCTATGCTTTGTAAGTAAATGGGGAGGACCATTGTGGTGTTTAGCAGTCGGCATACTGCTTTGTGTAGCAGGACATGTTGGCTCTCAAGCAGGTTTCTCTTCTGCCAGAACTGGACGCGTTGCAAAGAGGGCTTACCCATGCTCTTAAGGGGAGGAGGGAATTGGCTGTGGTGGTCAGTGGGGACCAGCTTTGCTGGTAGAACTCAGAAAAGTCTTCATCGATGGGAAAGTTCGGTCCGTGACCCAGCTTGTGGCAGAGCAAGGGTTGCAGTTCTAACACAGCAGAAGTGGAATGAGAGAGTCCAGCTCTGTATATTAGAATGGTATTTCTCCTCTTACAACAGTATGTCATTTTAGACCATATAGAACTATACACCTAAATCCAAAGCAGGGAATCAGAATTCCAATACCTTTTCACAGGCAGGAGTGTATTTAACATGCTTCAGAAGCTTTATAATAAAATGAAGATGTAAGGTCATTATTGTATTGACATTTTGTGGATATCAGAAACAGAATTAACTCACTCTTCAACACCAAAGGCTTTTTAATGCCATCATACTTTACATCTGTTTCTACGCTGTTTTCCCACAGTATATAAACTCAAACTCAAAATTACAGTCTTCATCTTCAAGGCTGAGTAATTCCTTTGGGCTGAATTTTCTACTATATAAGAAACTCCTCTGCATAGATAAGTCCGCTTTCAGTCAGTCACACAGCTTCAAGTCAAGAACCCTTCAAACTAAGAGTCGTTATGCGTTACCTTCCAAATGCAGGCTGCAGTTTGTCAGTTTCTCTCTTTTCAATAAAAAAAAGCCCCACCAAACAAAACTTAGGAGGACAATAAACAAAATTAAGTATATGTTGCATGTTAAATTGTATCCATAGTCCTTGATGTATGGCTAGGTCTTGCTCAGACACTTAAAAAATGCGATAGCACAGGCGCCAAAAAAATTTCTCAGATCCACATATAGTAATGATAGCATTTATTCTCTGTTTTTATGTAGCCATCATCTCACAGGAAACTTATGTGTATACTAGGTCTTTGTGTATAGATAAGATGGGTTTCCAAAAAGTGTTTAGAGAGTGTCACCCTCTTGAAAAATCTGTCATTCTCAATCGGTTTCTCAGAAATCAGTCAGATGTAGAAATTCTGGAAAAATACCTTCTTTTCCAGTTGAAGTTACCATTGCCTCTTTTCTGCAGAAGGTGATCTTATGGATTGTGATGGAAAGTCAGATTCCAGCCCAGAACGGGAAGCTGTGGATGATGACACCAAAGTGGCAGAAGGAGCTGATGGGATTAAAAAAAGGAAGCGAAAACCATATAGACCCGGTAGGATACAATAATTTATAGGATTGTGTGTCCCTGGTTTGTTCTAACAATTCTTTCCTGTATAATTAAAAAAATAATTAGAAAATAGTATGAATTCTGAAGTATTCTACTGCTAATTGTTGATTTTAGATTTTTTTTTTCCATGTTCTGTTTAGATTTAGTCCTCTTACCAAAATACATTACCAAAGCTTGCTGCTTAGCAGTATGCCTGTTCTTAGTATGCTGTCAATTTTTGGTTAGTAGTTCGAATCTATACCTTGTATTGATTCTTAACTTGATAAGAAAATGTACTGTATTCATATAATTGGTGAAGAATGGGGAGGGGTTATGTTTTTGTATGTATATGTATGTATCTGGCAAGATCTGAACTTTTTTGCAGGTATGTATCTTATTTTCTGAACCTCTTGATAAGAATAATTTACTAAACATTTGCAGATGACTTCTGGCAGGGAATTTTAATGAATTCAGTTACTGGATGAATTAATTTGTTTTAATTTATTAGTGCGGTTGACTCTTTAATTATCCTTACTGTGGATTAGCTGTGTGTTGTGGATGCAGAAACACTTGAGCTGTCTCCAGGCAGAAAAAGCTAGAGGTATCTATGTGACTCCATAGGAAGTAGCTCTGAATAATTAGGACTAAACCTGAACCCAAGATAATAAGCTGTACTTTGACACTGCCTGGCTTTTTGAAGAGCCCCTTTATCCCCTACCTTAGTATGTCTCAGAATCTGTGTTACGTGTTGATTGTGTGTTACATTATGCAGCCTCCCACTACTCTGGATAATAAGTTGATTGTAGTCTTTGCAGTCACAAATACTGTTTTTGCCTGACACACCCATCCTGCTTGCTGTAACAGGCCTCATTCTCTGGTTGTGAATATAGTAGGGGAGGAGAACAGATGCAATGAAATGAAGAGGTGAAGGCAAGGAATACAGTGAAGGAAGGAAAGGAAGCAGGAATTACAACATGGTCCAGTTTCTCTTGCGTCTCTATCAGTAGCTAAACAGATCTTTACCACCTTTACCCTCTCCATGTCATTTCCCACGCTGCTGAGTAAGAGCCCTGTCTCAGCAACTTATGCCCATTTGTATATTGCCTTCCATCATGGCCCACCCTGTGGAGATGGTGGTACAAACCCACATCACTTAACAGAGATTTCCTTTTTCTCTACAAGTAATGTACCTCAATAAGCCATTTATTTCCATTGCTGAGTCCTCAAGAGAATAGAGTTTCATTTGCTTGGAGTGGTTTTGGATCATGAGTTGAGCAGCCATCTGTTAGTTTTCTGCAGCCAACAATTTCCCTGAAAAATGAAACAAACCTGAATCTGATGCATGTGCATACATACACACCAACTGTAAAGGATCAGGAGCACTGCAGTCAATCTGTAGTGAAGGATTAGTGAGTTTTCAGGCAGTATGATGCTGATTAATTATCTTTTTATTTTGTGATACGTCCTTCTCTAGTACCGTCTTTTGAAGTGGTGATCTCTTTAGAGCAATTTATAGAGTTTTTATGCTCCTTTAAGGTTGTTTAATAGGTTTTGTTTGGTAGATTGACTTCTAATTCTAGCAATTCATCAACCTGCCAAGGAAGGGGAAAACTGCTATCTGAAAGTTGCCAGGTTTGGTGATACGGTCTTCTTGTGGATATTTTACAGTCCTGAAATTCTGATCCTTTTTGATAATTACATATATACCCACCAAGACACTAAAATTCAGAAATGTTTCCTAAAACTCTGAATGAAAACTCAAGTATCTCAGATGCATTCTTAGACCTCTACAGCTGCAGTGGTCCCCTTTACCTGCAGAATAATCTTGGCTCGCATTCTTACTGTGAAACATAGTTTTAATCAATATATATTAAGAATTTTTGCTTCCTTTTTAGGTATTGGTGGATTTATGGTACGTCAGAGAAGTCGTACAGGGCAGGGGAAGACTAAAAGATCTCTCTCCAGAAAAGATTCTTCTGGATCTGTTTCTGAGCAGTTGCCAGGCAGAGATGAAGGTAAGTGCAGAAACGTGTTTTTAAATTTTTGTCCTTTCTTAATGCAGTAAAAATAATGGAACTCATCAACATACAACTCTTTCCAGAGATGTGCTACAAATGAAAAAGTTTTTGTGTTTGTCATGATGGCTTTATTAATTCAACTGGAAATACTCATTCCTATACAGTTACAATTTCAACAGAGCCCATGATTTACAAAGAAACTGAAACAATGAATTGTAGGCTATTGTGGGAGATAAATAGTGAGGATTATAAGGACTGCTGTATTGTGTCAGAGCTCTAGCTTTGACCAGTAGAAGACAGAAAGAAGCGTAAGAAATGAGGTAGGTTTAGACGTCTCATACACTTTCATCCAGATACAGTCCTGATCCAGAGTTTTCTTGAAGAAAATTAACTCTATCCCTGCCAAAACCACCACATACAGAAAGATTTTCTAGATTTGTGTCATATTCCCCCATCAGCTGTTGACTTTTCCAAGGCTGAGGAATCCTACTCTGGTCTCTCTTCTCACAGCAAAGCTGTTTTAATGCCTCTGACACTGTAGTACTCCATAGATTGGGCACCTAACAAGAAGTCAGATTTTGTTTATGGGCCTTGTTCTCTTGCTTGCTGTGTGTGATTAGACTAAATCATTTCATCCATTTGGATTTGTTCACACTATCTAATCTGGAAAATATTGAGGTATCATTAAGGTGAGATGTGGAATATGTTTAGTTCAGAGCCTGTTTCCTATAAAGTCAGTAGAAGGAGGCAGCTGCTTCTAAAGGTTGACTGATACCATCTCAGTTACAAGACTCTGGCTTTTGCTTTCTCCTATTATTCTCCCCTGCCTGTTTAGCTGTTAGAGTTTTTCACCTTTCTAGGGGCAGATTGGTCTCTTGCTTTTATTTTTGTACAACATGGTGGAGACTGGATCTTTACTACAGCATTCAGGCAGTGTTAAAAACTAACAGTTAAATGTTGTTTTAGAACTACTTTATGAAGCCAACAAATGTTTCTTTCATCATTGTAATCCAGTATTCTAGCTGGGTCCCCTATTCAGATACAGTGCTTGCTTTCTCTTTAATATTACAGAATCACAGAATCCTTAAGGTTGGAAGAGACCTTTAAGATCATCAAGTCCAACCATCAACTCAACACCACCATGCCCACTAAACCATGTCCCAGAGTGCCACGTCCACATGTTTTTTGAACACTTCCAGTGTTTCAATGCTTGACCACTCAGGTTTTAGTGTTATAGCTATGTTTTTCTGCTTTGTAAATATTATTTCAGTATAGTAGACTACATTGTTTCAGTTAGTGCTGAAAATTTTGCTTTAAAGTTTTTCATTTCTGTAGGGATCTGCTCCTTTAAGTAAAAAAAAAAAATGGCTAAAAAGTTAATTCCCCATTCTGGGTAACAGTACAATGCATATTGTTAAAAAGCCATATTCTTAAACAAGTATTCTTCAGTTAAAAGTTTGAGATTCTTTTTGTCTGCTCAGGCACAATTGCTTGTTAAGAAAAAAGTAACTCAGAAAAATCTTTGTATGTTTTAAATCATCATAGCTTGCTGAGAGCCTGCTTCTCAGCTGCCAGTACTCATCAGCCTTACCAAGTTTTTTTTGCTACTTTTGTTATGTTCCACCCCCTTTCTCTGCAAAAGCTCACTCTCAAACAATGCAGAGGTCACAGTGCTGGTGAGCCTCGTTCTACTCACTGTCCTCTGAATATGGTGCAAGAGATCACTGCAGTACAAAGCATAGCTTTTTTTACTACCACAATAATACAGTCTCTTAAATAACTTCCCAGAGTCATTAACTTCATGTAATTAGCTTCGGCAAGACAGAATTAGAGAACTTAAAAAGTTCTGCTTTTACCTGCAGTGTTTTCCCTGGGCTGTTGAAATAAAATACTGAATGATTGATAAGCACAGTGTGCTTTTGTGTTTATTATAAAAAACAGTGCCAATTCAGAATATGATAGCTGAATAAACGCGTATTTTTTCTTGAAGGGCCTCTTTATGGATTTCTTTTTGTGGCCTGTTTATTATTTACATGACAGTAATTTCTAGATTTAAAAAAAAAAGGGTGGTTTACTTTTAATTTGAGAAAAATTGGTATATAAAATGAAAAGTGTGTAACTCAGCGTGGATGACTTTGGAGATAGTACTTCAGTGGAATTACCTTTCAGAAATCTGGCTGAATGGCACCTATAATTTTTCCCAAATTACCAAGTTCTTAGGTTGGCTCGGAGATACAAAAGTTAAAGGTGTATCTACAGGCAGTGAGGTACAACAAGGTAGTGATGTGACTAATATCACATCTGGTATTTCTGACTGCCAGAGCCCGGTTGGTCAGTGGCAGTTCACAGCTGGCTAGATAAAAGCCACCTTTAGAATACATCTAGAGTGATATTCAGTAAACCAGTGCACCCAAATAGGCAGCAAGATGCGTTGGGCATGCTGCCGCTGTACCTTTAGAGGCAGACACAGAGCATTTTGCTGATTTGTGCCTGAATGTTAACTTTTTAGGTTGGACAGAACAGCTGCCAGACACTCCGGTTGAGGAGTCTACCCCAGCTTCTGAAAGTACTGAGAAAATAAAAAAGCGTTACAGAAAAAAGAAAAATAAGCTTGAAGAAACCTTTCCTGCCTACTTGCAGGTAAAGCTATTGGTATACTTCTTGTGTAAATCCATTTAAAAACTTGATCTTTATGTGTGTTGATTTGTACTTCATTTAAACCATTAATGTTTCTTTCCAGTTGCCCAATTTATCATTCAAATGAAATGGGTTTTCTGTAAAGAATGTTCATAGGTTTGTATGGAAAGCTGTATATTACGTTAAATCTCTAGTCCTCTGGTGTTATTTCTCAATGTATAGATCTCTGCTTGTTCTGAGAGAGGGGAGCAGGAGGGGGGAGAAGCCTTTCTTTTCTCTCTGAACTGACTCATGACGTTTTCAGCATTCAGCTCTGTAAGCTGTCTTAGCCTGATCATGCCACTTCCTCAAGTTACTAATTTGCAGAAGAAAGTAGAACATTAATTGATAGAGGAAGCTTGTTTTCCTACAGATTTGTGGTTTCATATGTCCTGCATCTCCCTACCACAATAATCTCTGCTCTCTCTACCCCCGTTATTTCTGTGATGTCCCTAGCAGGTAAGAGGTAGCACTCATGGATGATAACCAGGATATTAGAGGTGATTGACCAGCTTTCTTACTTTCAACCAGTTTATAAACCAACTGGTTTACATATGTCTCTCACTGACAACGTTATTTGTCTCTTTCTTCTTCTCAGTCACCTTTTTCATGAAAACTTCATTATCTTGTAGATGTTCACCAAACTTCATGACATAGGCTATGTTGGGATTGAAAGCAGAAAACTGACAAAGAGTCAGAGCAATCTCTGTCTAAAAATAATGTTTATTTCAGAAAAGAAATGCTTAAGCACATTTCCTTTGGATTAGTAAGAATAAATACTTTTTTTCTTAATGCAAGTTTTACCCCTGTAAAACATAGAATAATTTGTAGCTTCTTTTTTGTTCGTGCAGGAATAACTGATACTGAGAAATCTATCTGTAACTTTATTTTTAGCAGCTGTATCCTAAATCAAGATTTTAAAGACTATATGAACTGAAAAAGTTGTTACATAATTAATAAAAATTGGCTTGAACATTTGATAGGTTGTTGTCAAATTACTGAGTACTCAGGCTTAGGTGAGAGCTGTTACATAATATTTTAAAAGATACTAATATAAGTTAAACAGCGTTAGGTGTTTTATTACTGCAGTTTGACATCAGGATGATTTTCTGCTAACTGAAATGCAGTGTATGATTGTTCTAGAATTTGGACCACGGTGCGCTTCCATGTTTTTCATAAACTTCTTGTGTGGCCTTGATCAAGTTGCTCATTAGTATTCCCTTTCTTCAGCTGTCCTTTTTGTGCAAGGAGAAGAAATTTAAATACTGAAGAACTTGTGATACATGACAACACTGTATTGGTACGCTGTCTGTGCCACATACACGTAGCAAGACTATAGTTTTTCTGTATAATTTAAGGTGTGAATTTAATCATAAAATACTAATAATGTAGCTACCTCAGTTAGTTGTATCCACCATATCCACGCTTCATAACCTGGAAGAGATACTGGAAGGCATGTGAGACAGAGACTATTTTTTTGTATTTCTTGTTACCATTGGCTTTTAATTTTAACTTTGCCATTTACCCAACTTTTTCAATAGATACAGTGTTCTTCCTACTTTGAATCATTTTGTCTTCTTTGCAGGAAGCTTTCTTTGGGAAAGATCTACTAGATACCAGTAGACAAAACAAGATGAGCCTAGATAATTTACCTGAAGAATCATTTCCACTCTCATGTAAAACAAATCTGACCACAAATTTCCTGGATCCTTCATCTGACCCCCTTCTTAGCTCAACTTCCACGCCAGCTCAGGCAAAACTGGGACCTCAAGGTATACAAAGCTAAAGTTAGTGATAATTCAGTAGTTTGATTTTTGTTGTTGCACCTGGAGCTTTTCCACTTTTCTCACAACGTTTATCTGATGTATTTTTCAACATTCTGTATGTTAACTGTCCTTGTGAGGTTAAGTTACATTGATAATCATTGATATTCAGGTCCAGGACTTCAGCTGTTCAGAAAGAGCAGTGGATGGCACAACAATTGGCACTTAATGCAGATCTTTACTGTAACATCCACGTCTATAAAATCCATGAAAATGAATTCTGTGTAGGAATTCTGTGAACAGATCCATTACAGAAGAAGACAAAAATAATCCAATTAAAAGGTATTTTTAGTAATCTAGTGAATATCAATTGGATTAATATCATCCAACTTTTATTTTCTTCAATGTTTTAGATTATTTTAGGTTACCAGTGTCTTCGGAATTTTTGGTGCACCATTTCCTTTCTGAACATGAGTGCCCTTTCCAGGTACAATTTGTAGCCCCTAGGTAATCTTTTGCTTTTGCTGTTGCAAAACCTTACGGAAAATACTGCTGAGAGTTTTGCAAATAGAGAGTTGTAAAGTGCTGCTGAAAGGGCAGCTTCACATGAAGGAGCAATTAAAAGCAAAAACCTTACTGTCCCCTCCGAATTATTTTTTCTCTGTATCTTGTAGTGTGTGCTGTTAGTTAGAGGTGTCTTACTATTCTGTATTTCTAAAAAATTACTGTTACTATTTCTTGTGTATATTAGTTAATTTGTGGCTTGTGTCAGCTCGTCCTCACAAATTTTTCCATCTAAAATTGTTTACAGACATAGAGATAGTTTCCCGTGTCCAGAGAGTCATTTGAAGAGAGCTTGCTTATTTGTGATTGTTACTTGGTGAAAATCTGCTAAATGAAAAGCAAAAGCCTACATTGTAATTAAACGCTGATTGTTACCCAGTTGAAATTGTGAGTAACAGAGAATGCAAAAGCTAACTTCCCCTGAAGGGGAAACCGCTGCAAATGGAGTGTTTCAAGGTCTATATTTCATTGGTTCCAACACTACAAGAAGATACGCTCACATAGACTTTTTTCACCCCAGCATTCTTTAGAAGCCAGAGAAATACAGATCCAGGAGTCTTTGCTGGCCTTTTCAACTGCAAGATTAAAGTCACTAATGTTCGTGTATTATGGTAGTAAAAGGTTTTAGAAATTAATGAACTCGATGTTAATTTAATGTTCAATTTTTACAAAGTTTGAAAGGAATTTTTTAAAAACCTGTTATTTATGAATAAGCAAAGTTGTAAAACTTTGTCATTTCCTCTTCTTTTTATTCAGAAATAAATCATGAGGTGGCTTTTGAAAAATAAATAAATCCCCAGCAACTGTTCTAGTGGATAACCTACTGTCTTTCCCATTTTGTATACGAGAGACAGTACTTTCTGGCCATAGGAATGTTCTCAACAATTGTCTCTCAACTGTTAAGATTTCCAGCCAAAATTGTGTCCAGACGGAGCTGTTTGTTGTAGTTGGAGCGCCAGTGGGTGAAGTCATCTGCCAGTATTGATCAGTTCCAGTGCAATTTTTCTTAACTCTTTCACTGTGACTTTGTGGGAGGCAGTTATTTCCACAATAGCATCCACACGTGAGAGCGAGCCAGATTCAATTTGAGTGGTGGAGACCCTGGTAAATAGGCTAACTGCTGCGCAAGCAACAGTCACCTCTTCCCTTCTGGCTGGTGTTGCAGAGGAGCTGGAGGTGAGAACAGTGTCCGAGAGCACCTGTGGTATTTTTGTCATTTCGATACAGGAGCAGGAACAACGTGAACTGGGTTATTCACTGCAGTGGGAGCCTGTAGAACCGTATTGATACGGATGTTGTTATTTTCCTACAGTGCCACTTTGTCACAAGGATTGCTGACTCCTGTGAGAGTCCTTGCTTAACTAGATAGGTCTTTTCCATAAGGAAAATGTTCTTCCTTTGGAAACTCCACTTGTTTAATCCCAGGATTAAGGGTTAGATACACTTGTTCATCTTCCAGAGAGGTCTCAAGCATCTAAAGAGGAAGTTGTTTTATCTGCTTTGCTTTTCAACATGTGTGTGGGACTCCTAGGGACTTGAGCAGTTATGTGTTCAGTCTGCTCATGAACTGACTGCATTTCATTGACATGTTCTATGACTTTTTATTCTTAGAGCTTGGTTAAGGGTAGCTGAAGCTTTTGCTAGGCAAGGTTGCAGTAGTGATGGGGATTGGCAGAACCGGCCAGAAGAGTTTTTTTGGAGTCCTTTGTTTACTATTAATTTCTAGTAGCTATTAGTGAAGTGATCTTCAGGCTCCCAGTCCTGATTGCTGTCTGGCAAACAGGTTGCAGATTTTGTTTTCAGTTACAGTTACAAGACTCACCTTTCCTGTGGTTTTATAATGTGTGGTGCACTGTGCAGTGTGTTCTGCGTGGGACCAACCCTTAAAATCATTTCCAAGACAGTGCTAGAGCAGAGTGCGAAGGCTTGCTCACTGGGAACACAGAGCACCAGGTCTTCAGAGTCTCCCTGGCTGTTCATGGGTAAAGTTGAAGGTGGTGACTGGGGTCTGAGGACTGTCTGCATCTCTCTCAAATTTCTTGATCTGTGTGTCTCTGATGAAAAATAGGCCACTTGGTGAGGTGTGTTCTGTGAAGGCTCTGGCAATGTGATCTTGCCTTTAGTTTGAAATAGCTTAAATTCAAGTGTATTTTTTCTAGGCATGCTGAAAAAGTCATCTGTTCAAGTAGGGTCTCCAGAGAATGCTAAAGAATTCTTCCTAGACAAATGGAGAGGAGTCATCTGAGTTTCTGTGCAACTGATTCAAATGCTGCTGGCACATTTTATAACTAGATACGTTACTGCGTGATTAAACATCTTAGGGTGACTGCAGCCTTGGGAGAGTTTTTTTTATTCTTTTCGAACTTCATAAGTAACTAAAAGTAAATGCATTGGAGGAATCGGGATCATGAGATAGCAGTAGAACTGAGCTCTCTTAGACATCCAACATTAGAAGCAAATTATTTTCCTTTTTGCTTTGTCTTAGTTTTCATCTCCATTCTGAAAGAGTCAAATTAATGAGCAGTATTGACTTACTTGTTGGGCAGCAGATGTCAGCCAGCTATTGATTCTGGTCTGCAGCAGCTGACTAAAGTGATTGTTTCCAAGATAATATTTATCACACATGGAATTAAAATGAGGAAAAATAGAAGAAAAATGTAAAAATACACTTTAGATTAGATGTCTTATATGAGACTTATGGATTGTAGAGTCTAGCCTTCTGCTATCACCAACACTCAGGTTTTTGTATAGATTTAACAAACTCCATTTTGAAAAGAAGGGAGCTTTTTTCCAACCTACTAATCTTGTTGGAAGGCCATTACAGAATCTGATTGCCTTAATAGTTATGAGGCGTCTAATTTGAAGCCTGAATTTATTCGCAACCCAGTGGTAGCTATGGGTGGTAAACTCTTCAGTTATATCTTTCCACCTGAGCTCTTCCTAGCTACTTACTCCATATATTTATATTCAAATTAAAAGCTGAATTTTTAAGGACTGTTCCCAAGCACGTTACTAAGGGCTGTGGAGAAAAACACCGTAACATAAAATACTAAAATACTACAGAAGAATTAAAGGCTGCTAATACAGTCTCAGTGCTTCCTTCATAAGGGCTGTTTTCTCCCTGATACTTACCTGCCTTTCAGTAGGAATTGAGGAAAGTTTAAGAACAGCTAAAGTCAATCCTTCGTCTGCCAGCCAGCTGAAATAATTAACATCACCTTGCAGTGCCTGGTGTTAGTTAGTTACTTGCCTAATTGGTATTAGACCAAATTGCCAGAAGGAAAACAAGTATCTAAACACCACACCACACACCCCCCCAAAAAAACCAAAAAACCCAAACCAAAACCCAAGAATCAAGGTACACAAAATAACTATACCTACAAAGCAATGTGGTTTTGCGGCACTTTTAAATACTTATCCCCATGTCAGGAGGAGCCGTGTTCTTTATGCACGAGTAAATGGACTGGTCTGCACATTGATCCACCTAGTTGAGTGGCAAACGTAAAACATGATTTAATTAGGATGGTGTCATCTTGACTGCACTACAATGGATAAAAATAAAGAAGAAAAAAAATAGTAAAGTGAAGAAGAATCATTTTTATTTTGCCTTTCAGGAATGGTAGAAGGGAAAAGGGTTGTCTCTGAAAAACAGCAGAAGAGACATTTAACTGACTGTAAAATTTAGCCTCATGATATAAATAAATCCTTGGCACCAGGCCTGTGAATTAAGGTAGAAATACCTTCCTGGAGCAGTTGGGTTCTAACAGTGGGAAGAATAACCTGTATATCTACGAAATATGTTTGCTCTTTAACTTTCTGGTCCTTCTTCAACCTGCCCATATTTGTTTTCCGCATTGTACGTTATATGATTTGTATTAATCCCTTTTCTTTGTTTAATTATATGTGTATTTGTATATTTTACCATCTCTTCATGTCTCAGTGGTCTGGCAATGATTGCTTATGTAGTCATGGTAGTCTACAGTTTTTCTGAAAAATATTTTTCTCAAGTTCTATTTATTTATTAAACAATTTTCTTCAAATGTTGCACATCTGTAATAGTCCTAAAAAAACTAGTTAGTAAAACCAGATTAGCCATTTGGAGTCATTTTTCTCTAATGAATTGAATGTCAAGAAGATAATAATATCCAGAATTTATTATTTTGTGTTAAATAATTTATTGCTAGGAGTAGGCCAGTTTTTCCTAGAAAACAAACAAACATGACATTTCTACCTCTGGCTGTTCTCACTTTTTCAGGTTTTCTTCTGATCTTAAAAATAGCATCTCCAATTTGCATTTACTTACTACTGCTTGCTTTTACGTTTTACTTCCCTATCAGGGCGTAGTAACTGGTTGCTCCGTAGTCTTGAGAAAGATAGTGGTGGTAAGAGAAGTAACTGATCACTTTCTTACCTTTTTTTTTTTCTTTCAAATACCTCTGTTGATTTGCTGTAAGCTCTGTCCTTTATAAAATTTATTTTTTGACTTCTATATTGATAGGCCTTTGTGTCTTAGAAGTTGCAAGTTCTCATTAGATCTTGGGTTTTTTCCCCCCTAAAATCATCCAGTCTTTCTTCCACATGACTGATTACATTATCGCTTCTACTGTATTGGAGAAAATACTAAACAATGTAAACATCTGAAGGTGGCCACACTACTGAATGGGAGGGGATGACTAGTCAGCACAGCCTTTCCCTCTCACAGCATAACACACTATAGAAGGCCCTTATAGCTGGTAAATCCGTATTTGAGTTTATAGCTCAAGCTATAGTACATCACCAGACTCATGTATAAATGCCATGACTGGTTGATTTTATTTATTGCATCTTACACAGGTAGCACCGATGATCCTTTAGCCGATCTTTCTGAGGTCTTAAATACTGATGATGATATTCTTGGAATACTTTCTGATGATTTGGTAAAGTCTGGAGATCATTCAGGTATGTATGTTTATGTGGTCTCTCCAGTATTTGGTTTTTTTTTTCTCTTTTTGTTAATAGATGTATTTGTTGTATTGTGTATATAGGTTACGTTCTAGGTGATTTCAGATGTGATTTTCATATCTGAAGAATACCTTGGTTGGAGATGATTTTGTTGTCTTCTACCAAAAAAATCCCCAACCTTTTCAACACTTTGTTTTACTTGGCTCTTTGCTTTGCTGCTTAAGAGAATAAAATATAGCTGCTGTTATCTATCATACCTGCGTAGCTTTTTTCAGCATGCAGCTTTTTCTTTACTCTTTTTTTGTTTTTGTTTTTGTGTTATAATCATCCATTTTATCTGGTTTGGGTCCTGTAGGTCTTGATTTATGCACTTTCCAGGTTGAGAACTCACCCTCCCCATTTGGTAAGAAACTAAACAATGGATGATCCATGGTTAGAAGTAGTCATCTTTCCTAGTGGTTTTAGCTGAAAGAACTGCATGTGTAGAAACTAGTACTCTTTTACTGTGTCACTAATTCATTTTCCACTCTTTCTGTGGTGTTTGAGTCTAACCTGTAAACTCTGCACTTTGCCTTTAAGAATACTGCATAAAGTTTTGCTTACAGTTTTTAAAAACCTTCCTGAATTGTTGTGTTTCATGATACAAAACCATGCACCTTCTTGCTGTCACTTAATTTTAAAATTACTTCTAGTAGTAGTGTGTAGTCTTTATCATAGTGGTATCTTTTGTAAATTAAAAGCGTTCTAACAATGTGAATATATTAAAGCATGAGTAAAGTGGTCAGCATCAACTCTTTTTGTTTCCACTGGATGATGATTCATCACTTTATGTAAAACACAGGTCGACAATAATTAGAACGGCATGTTTCATTATTTTAAATTTGGGGTTTTTTGGTATCCAATACTGAAATATATTTTAAATACTGAAGTGTGTAGTAATTTTTTTCAAAGATCTTTCTCTTTTGAGAGCTTTATTGAGTTGTAAAGGATGTTAGGAAATTTATATAGTATGTTTTCTAGTACAAGCAAATCACTTCAGTGTTACCCAGAATATTCAGTAGTTGTTTTTGAAACAGAAACTGCTATCACTTGTTTGATATTGACTACACTTCAACAACACTTCAGTAGATATTTAGCGTAATATTATAAAAACATTTGAGGTGATGATTCTTAAGGTACATGATGATGAACCATACTGACTACTGGTGTGATTGTTTTTTAAATGTGAAAAATAGTTCTAGTGGAACCTATATACCCAAAACTATACACTCAAAAGCATACTGTACCTAAACTCAGTAGTCTTATTTCAACAAAAATTTCGCATTCTTCCAGTTGCATTCTAGGCAATTAGCATGCCTCAACCAAAACAGTGAACTGGAGGTAAATAGTGGGCAGTTCTGTTTACTTTTTCTAATGAATGTCTTAATTTGCTTTACCTTTCGAATCTTAGAAAGTCTTGGTTTAGCTGATAGCTCAGCTCTAGGAAACAAACAAGTTTTAAACTCTTTCTTCTGTACCAATAAATTTTACTATTTATGTCTAACTTAATATTCTTTCTTCCTTCAGCTGGATTGGATATTGGTCCCATCTCTGATGATCCTTCTTCTCTGCCTCAGCCGAATGTTAGCCACAGTTCACGGCCACTGAGTGAAGAACAGTTGGATGGTATCCTGAGTCCAGAACTAGACAAAATGGTCACAGACGGTAATCTTTTTGTCCTTGACCTTGGTCTTCTAGAAAACTTCAGTAGAATTTTTTTTTTTTCCCCTCAAATTACTGTGTATTGTAACATACCTATTTGGACTTGGTTGCATTATAAATTTTGTTGCAGCATTTGATGGTTGCTCATTCTGTATTGTCTTTACTTTGTCCAGGTGCTATTCTTGGCAAATTGTACAAAATCCCAGGTATGTGCTTTAATCTGTGTTGTCTTTTATAAAATAAAATTTATAAACAATGCCAGCCAACTCATGCACAGTGTCTTTGCAGAACTAGGAGGAAAGGATGTTGAAGATTTGTTCACAGCTGTATTAAGTCCAGCAACCACGCAGCCGGCTCCTTTGCCACAGCCTCCACCTCCACCACAACTTATGTCTTTGCACAGTCAAGGTATGTTCCTTTGTTACTTTTAAAAACAGCAGTCTAGTCAGGAGCATTGTGCATCTTTTAAATACTGATGTGAACATAGGACACGCCTTACTTTCTGCTATCGTTAATTTGTGGAATCTGCCATTGTTAATTTATGAAATACTATTCTAAAACTGTTCTGAAGGGAGTATGTGATTAACATGCACGTAAATTTTGCTGATAGAAAGGGACAGTTGTAGATTTTTCTGACATATTGGAGGTTTTATTTTAGCTGACACTTAAATATTTTTGAAATTTGTGTGTGATAAAGCATGTGTTCTCTTCTGACTTTACTCTTCAATTACTTTTGAGTACCTCCTCAAGGGTAAGGAAAGAGTCTGTATAAAAGTAATTTACTACATCTTAATTTCCTTTAAGAATTCAGTTTAACATGATAACTAGCCCTATCCAAATAATAGAGAGAAGGCTACGTAATGTTTAAATGTATCTGGGAGATTATAATTTATTTTCTATGTTACTACTGAAATTATCATGAGTTGATACAGCATATTCTTGCTCTTACATTGAAAGCGAGGGGCAGATTAATTTTATTTATTTATTTATTTTACCAGTAGAGCTTCCCTCCCCTGCCCCAGCCCCTGTAGTATGTGTGAGCATAATGAAATGCACTCTTTTCTCATCAGACATCACCTCTAGTGGATTTTCTCTGAGCTCATGTAAAGAGTGCCTATTCAGTTATACTGGTGCTACAAAAAGCAGTATGCAAATTTATTTCACCAGTGCATTAATCATAAGAAGGAAAATGACTGGTTTCCTAGTTGGATAAATTTCCATAAAATGGAAAGACTTCAAAAAGTCTTAGAAAAGAGAGCGTTTAAAGCAAATAACTTGGTGATTTAAAGATATAATACAGATATCCTTGCCAATTTCCCAGTTACTTGAGTACTTGGAGATAACTTCAGCATTTCAGCTTTGTAGGATTGTTTAACTTCTCGCTGTGGGAACTGCCACAGTTACAAACTTTAAGATTTATAATTTGGTTTGGTTACGGTATAATGATCCACATGTTTCTGTGAGATAAACGCTTCAGTAACGGGGAAGCTTGCATCAAGTTTTGGCAATTTCAGATAAAATTAGTGCTCTTTTCTCATAGAGACATGTGATCCTACTGTGCAAACCAGAGGCCTGACTCTCCACCCTGTTTGTTTGCCAGGTCTTCACAGTTACCATGTGCAATCTATTTAACTGTTATAATAAAGCACATTCTCTTAAATTTTGAGTTACTTTCATCCGAACTACACTTTCTGCATAGTGTATGTAACCTGTAGATCAGAAGGTAGTCTCCTAAAGCATGAGCGAATGACACAGTGTTGTCCTACAGATGCCTCTAATTCCTGAGCTACTTCTGTGCTTTTAAGAAAATGCTGGGACAACAGTTATAACCGCGCTTAAGTGACAGGGATTCAAAGGCCAGTGTTAATTCTATATGGGAACATCTGCAAACACCATCTGCTGGAATGAATCTGCCTGTGACACATTTGCCTAATATTCTAATCAAATAAATTTTTCTGCCTTCGTACTGCTAGGCTGGACATTTAATTAGAAAATGTTGCTGCTCGTTTGACTAGATTTCTCTCTTTCGTTGGTTACAACGTGGCAAGTGAGTAGCTATTGAGGCTTCCTGCGGTACACCGCTCAGAAGTCTCAGAAGAGGAGATGTTTAATTCAGGTTGGCTAATGATAATTCTGCAAGGAGTGAAAGCAACCTTCTCCATGCTTGCTGCTTGGGTCTGGATATAACAAATGTGACAAACCATTAGCCTTTAAGAATATACCTCAGTATAAAGTGCAGTACAGTAGAATGGGCTACTGCGCAAGTTTTGGAAATCCATTTTAAAAAACTGATTTTTCAGACAGGAAAAAAAAATTGTGCAGGGATGTGATACAACAGAAGGAACCCCTTAAGCTTGTAGGGAAGCAATGTAAAATGATGTAAAATCTTTTCCAAAAATGTAAGATAAGCAGTATAAAATTTTAAAGCCATTAATTTTTCATTAGAGGAGGCATCACTTTTTCACTGAAAATTTCCATTTCTACCTTAAAAGGAGTTGCCCTTTAAAACAGTAACTTAAACTACTTCTTTTCCAGGAGAGAATGCGTTTCCAAGAGTGCCCCTTATGAATGGTCTGATTGGCCCTAACCCCCATCTCCCTCATACAGCTCTGGCTGCTGGAGGTGGACTGGGCACTTTCTCTCCCATTACACAGCAACCATATACTGATACCAGGTAAGTCAAGATGGGAAGTAAAAAATATCCACAGTTTAGCATGTACCACTTTGGAGGAGGTGTTATTAATGTTGTGCTGTTACTAGTATTTAACTACTTCTTGACAGCCACTGCAAAAACTTCTCTACTCTTGCAGCCTGTTCACTACTAAAATAGCAAAAAGAATAAGTCCTTTGCTAATTATGGTGTGGGTTTTTTTTTATATTGAGAGCAATCTATCTATAAAACAAAACCCTTTTCTGATTTGTCAGGGATAAGAATCCAGCATTCAATCCAATAGTAAGTGATCCAAACAGCTCGTGGGCACCAGCTGCTCCACCTTTGGAAGGTGAAGGCGATACAATGTCCAATGCTCAAAGAAGCACTCTTAAGTGGGAAAAAGAAGAAGCTTTGGGTGAAATGGCAACAGTAGCACCTGTTCTCTACACAAATATCAACTTCCCTAACCTAAAGGAAGAATTCCCAGGTAAATGATTTACTGAAAAAAGTTAAATATTTTGTAGCAATTTATTCATCTTGATTTGAAAGAATGTAAAATAGACTTACCAAAGCCTTGCGTATTAACACATTTTTTGGTTGCAGACTGGGCTACAAGAGTGAAGCAGATTGCTAAACTGTGGAGGAAAGCAAGCTCACAGGAGAGGGCTCCATATGTGGTAAGAACAACTACCACCTGCATTTGCATACTGCCAGCAAACATACACTTAATTTATAAAGTTTTCATGTGTTTCTTTTAATATGTTAAGTTCTAGGGTTAGTGAAAGTTACCCCAGAAATGCCCTTGTAATTTAACTTCTATCTCTGAATGCTTCTACCTATTTTCTTTACTTTTCATCCTTGGAATAAACTATGTTAGTGTTGTGCAATGTAAAGACATCAGCTGAGATGAGAACATCTGTGGTTCCCAGTGCCTCTTCGCTACATTTGATTCGTGCCCCAAGTCTTATTTGCTCTGTCTCTTTCTGCACAGGATGTCACCAGTTTCTTCAGAAGGATAATAACAGATCATTAGGTGACTTTCCTCTTTCTCATCTTCCCTTCTCATCAGTCTTCTCTTTTTTGCCCCGTTAGAGTTGCTGGAGTCTCTCGCCTGTTGAACTAACTGTTCCAGAGGTGTCAGAGCTCACATCTATACTTTCCTCATACTGTTTTACTCCTGTTTTCTTGGCTTACTGTTCCCCTTCACTACTTACTCTCTTCTTTTGCTCTGCAGTAGAAACTCTTTTGTTACCTTCCGTGTTTTGGGGAGCATGAAGGACTCCATTTTTTTTCCCCAAAAGCATTTCCTTTCTTCATATCTGAGTCAAGTGAACACACCTATTTGTAGTAGGTGTCTGGAGTGATGTGGTCATTGATTCCATTCTGTAGAACTTCTGCCATTCAAAGGGTGACCCTTATGCTTTGTTGAAACCTCTTGTTGAAGCCTGTCCACATTCAAATCTCAGAATGTGTATTATTCATTCTTTTTGACCTTCCCAGCCATTGGGGGAATGTTTAGCAAATTTTTAGCAAATGTACTTTTCTTTTAGTTTCCTGTCACATCTCCGTTCTCTCCTGGTACTCATGTTTTCTTTGTTTCTTCACAACAGCAATTGGATGATCATTCTCTTTGTAGATTTCTGTGGATTTTGCAGGGTTATGTTTGCAGTCTCTCAGCCTCCCTCCACCTGCACTTTTTTAATATAGTAAGAAAATTTGATTACCATGGATGTTGATGACTATTGTCTTCTTCATATCACTGGGGCATCATCATTATTCTCCTTTTTATTCAGGCCTGTAACTTCAGCACCTTTGGACCTCTATGTCATCTTGTCTGTGCTATATTTAATCGTGGTGATTCCTTCTGTGTAGTATTTATAAGACACTATCTACTTACATGGGTCGATTTTTATCCAGGCATTTATCACCTTACAATTATTTCTATTGTTGATTTTTTATTTTTCATTGTTCTTAACAAATGCAGTCCTATTCTCCTGAAGGATACCCAAAAAGCAGCTGCATAAATTACTTCCTTCATGTTTGGGAGGAGGGTGCATGAGTATTTACATAGCAAGAAGCCGTTATTTCCTCACAGAAGTTACAGTCCGTGTACTCTTGCCTTTCAGCTGTTGCTTCTGTTCCTGACATTGTGCATGCAAGAAGCTGCTGTGGTACCTCTCCTGAGGGACTTAGATTCTGTGGGGATAAGTAAAGGCTACCTTAGAAATGAAATTCAGAGGAGTGTTAGTAAATTTTCACTGTAGGCTTTTTACTTTCCTTAGTATGCACAATCCCATCACTTCTGGGGAAAATGACACTAGTTTTTCTGCTGCTACGACACTGGTGTTGTCATCCATGTCACTGTTCCATTGTTGGAGGGGAAGGATTAAAGCCTTTTCTGCTAGGCAACCCCTACTTGACAACTGCAAATGAAATTGTGAAAAAGATGTGAGAGGGTTTGATTCAGAAAAGGAATCATATACCAGATTGCTGGTAAAACAGACTCTTTGAAACTTCCATTAGATGCTTTAAACTGTCAGTATGGCTGTAAAATGCCTCATTGAAGAGGAATTGCTGTTCTTCCATCCAATTTTTCCTGATCCATAAGCCCATATCCTGTGTTTATACTGCTAACTTACCACAGACTGAGATCTCTGAAGGCTATTTAATGGAGTAAACTGTATTTTTCTTGTCATTGAAGTTCTCTACATTAGTGGCCTTTTATTGATCCAAACATCATCTGCTGTGCTCATGTCTTCAGATTGCAGACCACACCAATATGTGATTTGAAAAGTAAACTGGTGGGATTCATGCTTTCTGGCCACAGCACAGTACCTGAACAGACAATCCATATGTATAGAAAACCTCTACTGCTAATAACTCCTTAGTTCTTTCCATGTATGTTAAATGCAGAACTTCTATAGAGATGAAGTATTTTCAGTTTGGAATTCCTTTTAAAGTGCATAATTCAGTTTTCACAAGCATGCATCTGATTAAAACAGGCAGTTTAAATAATTTGGTGATAGATTTCATAGGAGTAACAGATGCAGTGTTCACACTTCACAGAAGAATAAGGCTAACTACATTTTTTTTTTTAATCTTTTCCCAGCAAAAAGCCAGAGATAATAGAGCTGCTTTGCGCATCAATAAAGTACAGATGTCAAATGACTCCATGAAAAGGCAACAGCAACAGGATAGCATTGATCCTAGCTCACGCATCGACTCTGACCTCTTTAAAGATCCATTAAAACAGAGGGAATCGGAACATGAGCAGGAATGGAAATTCAGACAGGTGTGTTGCATTTAGGGTGTTTTGTTATTTTTTGTCTTCCGCCTTTTTATTGCATTGTTGGAATCTGTTGCTGTAAAATCAATTTTAATCTTTCTTTGTAGAAGGGTATAAAGTCACCCATTCTGCGTAGGAAGAAAATAGATGCTATCAGAAGAGAAGCTGCTTGTAAATGTTAGAAAACTTTGTTTGAAAACTTTGCCTCTTAAATCCTGCCTATTATGGAAATAGGTTATTCTTTTTCTCTATGGCTGGCTAGTGCAGTAGTTTGTTCTTATATACCCTGTACTGCAGTACCCTTGTCCTGCAGACCACTGCTTCAAATTGGGTTGGTTGACTCTTGGACCCCATTTGCCTCACATCAGTGCTGCGTCTGTCAGTAACCTTTCATCTTCAGAGTATAAGGTTGGAAAGCAGTGCTGTTCTTTATGCAACCTGAGAAATGCTTCTTCCCAGGCAATCAAGGTGCATGTCAAGGTAATTGAAGGTAAAAAATAGCTAGACACTCTGCTACCATTACATGTAAAATTTGCCACTTATAATTCATATTTGATGTGTCCTGAAGTTTTAATTATAGATTCAGTCATCAGAAAGATTTTGTATACCCTGGACTTATGAGTGTAACCTCTTTCCTCATAATTTTAAAACAGCAAATGCGTCAAAAAAGTAAGCAGCAAGCCAAAATAGAAGCCACACAGAAGCTTGAACAAGTGAAAAATGAGCAGCAGCAACAGCAGCAGCAACAGCAGCAGCAGCAATTTGGTTCACAACAGCTTCTGAACCAGTCTGGCTCAGACACACCTAGCAGTGGGATCCAGAGCCCCTTAACGCCACAGACTGGCAATGGAAGTATGTCTCCTGCGCAGCAGACATTCCATAAGGATCTATTTGCAAAGCAGCAGCTACCTGCTACGCCTACATCAGCATCCTCAGATGATGTGTTCCTAAAACCACAAGCCCCACCCCCTACTCCGACCCGAATCCCAGTACACGATTCACTGTCTCAGCCTCAGACTCCTCAGACATCATCACAACAGATGTTTTCTCCGGGTTCCACAAACACAAGACCTCCTTCTCCAATGGATCCATATGCTAAAATGGTGGGAACACCCAGACCGGCACCCATTAACCAAAACTTTGTTAGAAGAAATACCATTGCGCCATTAGATACCTGCACACCACAGTCATCCATATCTAGGCCCATTCAGGTAACTGAACCATCAGGAAGCAGGCCTTCACCAGTCAGGGATTCATGTTCTTCATCTCCAGGTAACAGTGATCCTTATGCAAAGCCACCAGACACACCCAGGCCTGCCATGGCATCAGAGCAGTTCTCCAAACCATTGGGGATCCCGAGGTCACCCATAGTTATGGAACAGTCAGGGAAGGTTCCTTTGACAGCTGGAAGCAGTGATCCGTTTACTAAACCGGCACCTAGAACGGATACATTTCAGAGACAGAGAGTAACTTCTGCTGATGCGTATGCACGGCCACCATTGACTCCTACTCCTACTCCTGTTGATGGTAGCCCTGGACCTTTCAAGACTCCTATGCGCCCACCTCAGTCCCCACAAGATCCATACACATCAATGCCAACTACACCAAGGCGCGTTTCTGTTGATCCGTATGAAAGGCCTGCTTTGACACCAAGGCCAGTGGATAACTTTTCCCATAATCAGCCTAATGATCCGTACAGCCAGCCTCCCCTTACTCCCCATCCTGCAATAAAGGAGACTTTTGCCCATCCACCCCGGATAGTGCGACAACAGAGTGATTCTTTCCCTCAGTCTGGACCCATTTCAAGGCCAGCTTCTCAGGACCCTTATTCTCAGCCTCCAGGTACTCCTCGGCCAGTTGCTGATCCTTATGCCCAACCTCCAGGAACTCCTCGGCCCACCACAGTTGATCCATATATGCAGCAACCACCAACACCAAGACCTGCTCAGCCAGCTGATTTATTTTCTCAGTCCCCAGCAAATCAGAGACATTCGGATCCATATGCCCAACCTCCTGGAACACCAAGGCCAGTTCTCAGTGATCCTTATTCTCAGCAACCAGCAACTCCAAGGCCAGGGGTTCCAGAGAGTTTTAACAGACCTGCAATGACAAGACCAGGACTAATCCCAAGTAGAGATCCTTTCCTGCAGACACCACAGAACAGGTTGCAGGGCACTTTTGTGAGGCCATCAGATCCATGTTCTCAAACTCCCAGACCTGCAGGACCTGCAATAACGGATTCATTTAGCCATGGCCCAGCTACTCCAGCACGTGACCCATATGATCAGCCACCGATGACACCAAGACCTCAGCCAGAATCCTTTGGAACGGGTCAGTTGGCCCATGATGCTGCTGAACAGCCACGACCTGGATCTGAGGGCAACTTCAGTGCATCTGCAAATTCTCCAATGAGTTCTCAAGGACAACAATTTCCCAAAGTTTCACAAGTTCCTGGCCCGGCACCCACTACAGGAGTAACAGATACACAGAATAGCATGAATATGTCTCAAGCAGATACTGAGAAGTTAAGACAGGTAAGAATACCGTTTAATACTGATGGTATTAAAATTTCATAAGTAGAAGAATTTCCACCAGTCTTGTTAATGTTTGAAGTTTCTTGCCATTAACCATAACTATATAACATAGAATTAGCTTCCTTTGCTTAGTTTGTTAATTTGGTTCTCCTGGATAGAACCACAATATATAGAATACAGAAATATCAGTAGTTTTTAAGGAGTTTGACAAGATTCAACAAGGAAGCAAAGGCCATTTTTGAAGCCATTGAAGATGAGGATGATTGTTCTGCAATAGCTCTTACCTACAGTATGAGGGAAAAAAACACCTTGAAAGGAGAATTAATTCTATCCTATAGTAGATGAGACGTAGAACTGATTGTCACTGACTTATTCACTAACTGAAAAAGGGGATATAGGCGAAGATCTTGGACTAGACGTCTAAGTTTTCAATTGGCTGACATGTTGAGGTGAATCGTGTCATTGGTCAGTGCTCTTCTGGAGGCGCATTCACTCCACGCTTTTGTCAATGAATGTTTGGCAAACAGCTCTTACTGAGACATAGAATTACATCCAACTTGTGGAAAGCTGCTCAGTCTTTTGTTTGGAAGGAGTGATGGGAAGTGGATTTAGCAGAAAAACTGGTAGCATCTATCATACAGAGTCAGTGTAAGTTGTGCAGCTTTGGTGTAATCCTCTTGCTGAATTTTCTTCAGTGGACCTCTATTCACCTTGCTCCCTCAGAATGCTTTTCCATGTGGTAAAAGGGCCTGCATTATTGGAATAAAAAAAGGAAGAGAGAGTTGCTTATATGTTAACAGGTAAAATGGTTTCACACTGTACACTTTAACAGAGGTCTGGACATGAAGTTGCTTTACCAGCATCTTGCACCATTTGATCCCTCTTCTAATTTCTGAGGTGATTATGGTAGTTCATAATATTTTTTTGCAGTGATTGAAGAATTTCTTTCCTCCAAAAGGTTTAACCTAGCGGTGTGTAACACTTCAAAATGTATCAGTTAAGGTCCCTTCCAACCAAAATTATTCTATGAACTATTCTATGATTCAATTGCAGTGTCAAGCACAATGGGTTTTTTTGTTGGTTTTGTTTTTTTTTAAACAGCGCCAGAAATTACGTGAAATTATTCTACAGCAGCAGCAGCAGAAGAAGAATGCGGTTCGTCAGGAAAAAGCCTTACAGGATGCAGCAGCTCCTACCCATGCAACTCCTCTTCAGCATTGGCAGCAAGACAACTTAAATCAAATTTTTAACCGCCCTCCTCCTCCATATCCTGGGAATATTAGGTCCTCTGTTGTTCCTCCAGGTGGGCCAAGGTTCACCGTATACCCAAAAGACCAACGTGGACCATTTCCTGCTGATGGGCAGTTCAGTAGACCCCAGTTCCCAGGCGATATGAATGCCATGGGAATGAGACCTCATGGTCTTAGGTAAGCTCTTCGTTCTCTGAAAACCAAGATATTACAGGGGTAGTTCTACTTTTAGAGAAATTGCTAGATAAAGTGGGGGCGTTGATGAGAAATCACCTGTGTTGTCTACAGCAGCTGGTAATCTTCCTGAAGTCAGTATGTATGGTGAGTTTTCCTGTAAGCATCTGTAACATTAGAAAGTGTATTTTACACTAACAGTTTTACACTGTCTTTTATTGAGAATACGTCAGAAATAAAAATGGAGAAACTGCAATACTTATGAAAGTTATGTGAGCAGAGGGATCTTGGTTTTGGGCCTCTTTGGTTTTTTACTGAAAGGTCTGACTTCAGCTTTGATGTCTTAGTAATGAATAACTAATATTCTTGTTTTCATTTACAATGAATTGACATATAATTTATATTTTACGTCAACTTCTGCCTGTGCCATTTTTACAGTGAATGCTATGAATTCAATACTAGTATTCGTTTTACATACATTGTCATCTCAGGAATTATTATTATCAATATTTTGGATTTATTTCAGTAATTTGTAAATCCCCACAATGTTACTTTTTACGCTGGGTTGCATTAACATGTAATTTATTTACTAAGATAGTTCTTACTGTCATAGATTTCTATCCATTATTATTATTGGAATTGAAAACAGGTTGTTCATTAAACGTAATTAAAGCAATTATTTTATTGTAGTCATAAAGCTCATTTAAATGTAAGCATAATTAGTCAAAATATTTATTTAAATATCTTAATGAATACATCATGTAAAGCATTTTGGTGAATAGTTATTTAGTCAAATATGCCAGACTAGGCAGTCCTGAGGAAAGCAAAGATTATTTAGTCTTCATACTTTATTTTAGGTATGGGTTTCCAGGAGGTGGCCACGGTCCACCATCAGGTCAAGAACGTTTCCTTGGTCCTCAGCAGCCAATGCAGCGCCCTGGAGTTCCACCACAGCTGAGAAGATCTCTGTCTATTGATATGCCTCGGCCAGTGAACAGTCCACAAATAAATAATACGTCTGGGATCTCCCAACATTTTCCTCCACAGGGAATTCCAGTTCAGCAGCACAATATATTGGGTCAGGCATTTATCGAGTTACGTCACAGAGCTCCTGATGGAAGGCCAAGGCTGCCTTTTAATCCTTCTGCTGCAAATGTTATGGATGCAGCAGCACAACATCAACGACATGCAGGGTTTATACCCAGGCAGGAGTTTCCGGGCCCAAGACAGGCAGAACCACTGAGACATAATTCTCAAGGCATACCTAACCAGTTGCAGATGTCTGCAAGTTTGGAGCATATGTCACAATCCCAGCAGGATCAAATCAATCCTGACAACCCACCTGCACTTGTAATACGTTCTCTAAGTCATCCACCAGTTGCTGATGCATTCCCGGGACCATCTTTGTCTACATCTGCACCAGGTGATGATGCTGCAAATTTACAGGTTCCCAACCAGCCAAGTGATGGTCTAGAAGAAAAGCTTGATCCTGATGATCCTGCTGTAAAAGATTTGGATGTGAAAGACCTTGATGGGGTTGAAGTCAAGGATTTAGATGATGAGGATCTGGAAAATTTGAATCTAGACACAGAGGATGGGAAAGGAGATGAACTGGACACTTTAGATAATTTGGAAACCAATGATCCTCACCTTGATGATCTTCTAAGATCTGGAGAATTTGATATAATTGCATACACAGACCCTGACCTTGATGTGGGGGATAAGAAAGGAATGTTTAATGAAGAACTAGATCTTAGTGTCCCCATTGATGACAAGCTAGATATCCAGGGCAAGACAGAAGAACCAAAACAGAAAGAACACGGTGATAGAACTGTTTCTTCTGCTGAGACCCAGTCTCCACGGAAGAAATCTGCCACAGAAAATGAAATTAAAACAGAAGTACTTTCCCCAAATACTCAGGAGGAAAAGAAGAATGAAAATGAAAAAAGTGATGGAAATGCTGAATCCACAAGTACGCAACAGGCTGCTGAAGTGGAGTTAAAGGATGGAGAAAAGGCTGCTGCGCAGCCTGCTAACCCAGAATTCCCTGATAAAAATACTGCTGTTCCTAGTCAAGAAACAACTGTGCCTAGTCCAGATGCTCAGGGATCTGCTCCAGTACCTGTTCAAGGAGCAGTGAGTTCCTGCAGTATTTCTGGGTCCACACCAGTCCTCTCAAGTTTGCTAGCTAATGAAAGTTCTGATAATGCTGAAGCAAGGACTCAAGGATCTCCATCTCAATCTTTGCCAACAACACAAATGAACCATGCATCAGGTATTCCACAAACACTAATGACACCTGGTGGACAGATCTTGGAAAACACTTTAAATTCAAATTTGACCATGGTTGCACGAATAAACCATAATTTTTCTCAAGGGTCACCAAATACAGGATTTATTCAGGGTCAATCAGCTAATCATAACTTTGGGACAGGACAGGCATCTAATCAAACTGTAGCTGTAACAAACCGACCTGGTCCTAGTGGCATATCTGGTCCCCAACAGATAATGCTCCCTCAACCAATAGCTCAACAACAAAATCGAGAGAGACCACTTCTGCTAGAGGAACAGCCACTTCTTCTTCAGGACCTTTTGGATCAGGAACGGCAGGAGCAGCAGCAGCAGCGACAGATGCAAGCCATGATTCGCCAACGTTCAGAGCCATTTTTCCCCAATATTGGTATGTGGGTGATCTATGTGTGTGTGTTCTAGTTAGTTACATAAAAATACAATCATAAGTAGTTAAATAATCCATTGAAAGAAGCAAGTAGATATGTGGAGCTTGAAGGTGGCGTAACAAAAAACAACCTGCCTAGTAGGTAGAATGGGAGTCTGGAAATTGAGCATGTAGATGAAATTTTGAACTCTGTGGCAAGTCAGCTGCTGATTTTACCAGGATCAGGGTAACTACATTACTGCTAATTTTTCTGACATCAGCTCTGTCACATCTTCTCTTTATATTTCAATTGCTCATAGGTGATACAGAGTAAATGCACGCTTTGTAAACAAAATTAAATGATCAAGTGCATAGCTGACCTTTTGATAGTTGATTTATCCATTTTCTGTTTATGGTTGTTTTATTACATTTTTTTGCATTTTTGTGTCTCAAGGAAAGGGATTATTAAAAGCTATATTACTAACTCACAACCCAGGCAAGATATCATAGATAGAAACCTTATAAATAATTCTGCACATACTAAAAGTGTTTAAGATAAACTGTAGTTTCCAGTTTAATATAACACAGCCATTGGAGCATTCAGATCGAGACCATCACTATCATTGTTCTTAATGAAATAGGGAATTTTAAAAAACGTGGTAGTTGTAACTGCACTGGCCATCACGGCTGTTTGTTCAAAAGACAAATTTAACCTACCCCCTAAATCACGGTTCCGCTTGTGTAGTGTGGCTAGAACGTGCTGTAACCACCCTGCGTTAACCTCCAGAGGTCCCTTCCAGCCCCAGCCGTTCTGTACTCCTCCCATTCTCCCTGCTCGGTGGGGGGCACCTAATGGGAGAGACGGCGGAAGGAGGCAGAGTTCACCATATTAATGGTCTTTTCAGATGCTGTGTGTAGCGTGTGCCTTTCTGCCTGTAATGCTACCAGTAATCACAGGGCGACTAAACAGGTTTTCTTAGGACGTTAGTGGTGCTGTGTCAGTGTTGCCAACTTGTCTTCCTGGTTCTTAAACCTATAAATAGAATTTATTAACCTGTTGGGTCATAGACCAGATTTGGTTTAGAGCCCTTCTCAGACTGACCTGCTTTTCTTTGTGTGTCGTGGCTGAAAAGAAGAACAGTTGCTGCTGGAGTAAGTTTCCTTTGAGGATATATGAAACCACATATTAACCATGAATTTCGAAGTGGAGAAGACAAGTTGAGATAGTAATGCTGTTATGTTGTTTTGCTGATGATTAATGCACAAACTAGATCTAAACAAGTCGGTTCCTGTTAACAACTTGTAATGTTCAGCTATGTAATTCACTTTTCCTGTTTTTTCTTTCCTAGATTTTGATGCAATTACTGATCCCATAATGAAAGCAAAAATGGTAGCTCTTAAGGGGATCAATAAAGTCATGGCACAGAGTAACATGGGGATGCCACCAATGGTTATGAACAGGTAAGCAATGCTTGATACCATTCTATAGGGCTACCAAATGTAAAAGGAAATGATAGAGCTAGGGGAAACTCTGCACTAGAAATGAAAAATTTTAAAGTGGAAAAAGATCTTTTTGTCATAGTTCATAGTCCATGCTAATACAAGATTACCTCCTAAGAATAAAACCAACGTGGCAGTAGAAACCATACAAAATTTTAAAACAAGTCAGACTTGTGTTCCAGTTGTAATGTCATTGGTCAGCATGCTCAACTGCTTACTAATTATGTAATGATGCATTGTGTTTGAAAACTGTTGATGTGCATGTAACGGTTAAACTTTATGTTGCAGCATATCATTTAATGTTAAGTACAATTAAAGTTTAGCCCTAGTAATGGAAGTGTCATCCTCTCTTTAAATCCATTCCGAGGACAAACAGAGCTATGAACAGTGCAGACTTCACCATGACTGCCTTTTACCGGAGGTGGAGAGTCTCTGGGCTGGAAAGGATCTGCACATTTTCTTTTTATGTGGCCTTTAAAACAGTGTGTTTTCTTCTTCCTAACACATACTTCAGTGTTATGTGATAATATGTGGCTTACCAGAGGTGTACATTTACTCAACTCTAGTTGAATGTGCTGGTGACCATGATATCTAAATCTGTTCAATCTCTTTTTTTTTTTTGTATCGTTGGGGGATTTTTTGGTGCATCTGTTTTAGCACAGTACATCATGTTCAGTTAATCTCTCTGAAAAGTGTAAAATGCAGTAGTTTCAACCAAGGGCAAAATGTTGTAGCATCAAGTGAGAATTAATATTCTCCAGACATTGAAAAAGTTTGGTGCAGAAGCTCAGGCAAATGTCTGTAAAGTATTTGGACACTTTTTTTGAGTTCAGTGAAATACAAAGGATTGTCTCTCCCCTAAAATATCCACCAGTTTTAAGTTACACTTTCACTTTCTGTTTATATGTCAATAGGTTTCCCTTTATGGGTCAGCCAGTGCCAGGAGCTCAGACCAGTGAAGGCCAAAATCATATGCAGCAGGCAATTACACAGGTAATACAACTTGATAGAGGGTTGACAACAGAATTGTTTAATAATGATAACTAGTGTTTGGGTTTTATAATTAAATCATCATTTCATTTCCTTGTCTGTCTGTTTTATCAAAATTTCTAGGATGGAAGCTTGACAGCTCAGATTTCTAGACCTAATCCTCCAAATTTTGGTCCTGGTTTTGTCAGTAAGTACAGATTGAATAATTTATTTTATTTTGATGTTTCATTCTGCAGTTATGTTGTCTTTTTAAAAAAAAAGTCCATAAATAGATCATGTCTCTCAAAACAATCCTTTTAAAATTGAGTCATTTCATCATTATGATACCAATTAATAAAGGGGTGTGTAGTAAATGCTATCAACATTTTTTTCTAGAAGGCAATCTCCAAAGAAACACCATAAGGAAAGAGGGAAACAGAACAAACAGAAAATTAGCATTATTTGGTTTTATGTGAGCATAGTAATTTATTAACTGACACACTGCTGCCTCAAGAAACTGGTCTTTGTTGTAATATTCTGAGTTCATTGAGAGCAACAGTCTATATTGCTGGGTTATTTTGTTATTGTAAGAAGCGAAATGTTTTGTTCTGCATCATTGTAATTTTTTAAAATACCAAAAACAGCTTACTGGGCATTAGTTAAGCAAGACTGGCTGAGAACCAAAATTGTTGAAAGTAGAAATACATAGTAATAGTATTTTGCATTCCTTATTTTTGCTTGACCTAGATCAATTGTAAGTCCTAGTCTCTATGATGAGAAGGAGATTATTAGCAGAAATTAAAACTGAGTATATGTTGGGAGAGGAAGATGACATGTAAAGAAGTGTTTCTGTCACTGCAAAAACTTTACTTGATATTTATGAATAAGAAACAGAAGTAAACACATTTATCTTTTCCAGAAACTGGAGGAGCAGTGCTAAATATGCAATGAGAAGCTTTATTAGCATTTTCTCTATTAGTCATTGGTGAAATTTGACAGGGCTCTCAGCAGTGGCCTTGCTCTGGTTGGGGTTGGTGGTGGTTCTGAGCGCTTGAGAAAATCTCTCATTTCAGTAGTAGTTATTCTTACCTGGAACTTGTTAATATTTCAGTACTTCCATTTGCACTTTCACATTGCTCCCATCTGCAGTTACTCTCCATCATTTCTACTCACTTGTCCCTTCAGGTTATGTGCTTAGTTTCACAGAATTTACCGTTGAAAGAACGGGCGCCCCTCGAGACTGTAGCTAGCTCTGTGAATTGATTTAGTTGAGCTGTTTGAGTTGATGGCTGTCGCTACCACAGTGACTGTTAAAGTAGAAGGTGGTAGCGACTGGACCACAAGGAGAACATGACTATATTGAAATTGTAATGACATGTAGGTATCCTTATTAAAAAACTTTCTTTGCAAGGAAGATCCATGCCATATTCCTGGTTACCCAGCTCATTGCCACAATGCGATCAGGAGACATACCTTTCTTTCATTCCATGAATATTTGATGGACATTTTATCATTTTCTTAGAAGTAGTAATAGAAATAGATGTTAATGTACAAAACTCGTCTGCAAACACCAGAATTAATGAGGCTGTGTTGCAGTTTTGTGCCCTTACTCCCTAATCTCTTTCCCTCTACCTGAGTACTCCTGGAATTCATCCGTGTCCCCTGGTCTGTGCCATAGCAGGGTACCACCAGGTTCTGTAGCTGCTTTCAAAGCTACGTTTGCTCACTGGCTAGCAAGTTCACATTTACTGGCTAGACAGCAGGCTGGTGTCTCTTGAAATTAAGGGACTGTGTTAAAACTGCCTTCTCTCAAGAAATGCAGTAATTTGGATCTCTATCTCCTTTACTCACATCTGTCCAAGAGCTTACTCTGTCTTGAGATACCAGATCCTCTGTCAATTTTGGGTGAGCTTGACCAATAGTTTCTTAAAATAAGGGGGGAACCTGATAAACTTCATCTCTAAAAAGTAGGATGAGAGTTCACCCTCAGGATGAGATCATATCGTACTTCATTTCCCTTCTCTCTAGATGATTCACAAAGAAAGCAATATGAGGAATGGCTGCAAGAAACACAACAACTTCTTCAAATGCAACAGAAGTACCTTGAGGAGCAAATTGGAGCACACAGAAAATCAAAAAAGGCACTCTCAGCAAAACAGCGTACAGCCAAGAAAGCTGGCCGGGAGTTCCCAGAGGAAGATGCAGAACAGCTTAAACATGTTACTGAGCAGCAAAGCATGGTCCAAAAACAGCTAGAACAGGTAAACATCCAGAATCCAAACTGATCACCTTAACGCTTAGCTGTCACACTGATACGACTCTTCCCTTTAAATCTTCTAAAAGGCGAATTGAAATGCTTATACAGTGGAGCTTATTTAAAGGGAGCCACTCCCTATCATATTTTGCATTCTGACAGCATTACTCTGGATTGCTGGTGACACTGGAGTTGTAGGAGAATATGCTATGGCAAACTTTATGACAAAAAGCTGTTTTAGTACTTCGGGAAGAGGAGAAATTGCTTGGCAAAATGACTCGCAACAGAGTTTCTTGGCACCATAGAAAGCATAAATGAAAGATTGAGAGGAGAGTCTTAGCATGCAGGGCTTTGTTTCAGGCTTGAATGAACCTCATAACTCAAGTCTTTTTTAGGTGTGCTTACATAATCAGAGCCTCTTGGCTGTATGCCAGTCAAATGTTACCATTTGAAAATCTCTTTTCATTGTATCTTTAGCGTTAGTCTAGTTTTATGATCTGTCTAGCTCCTAGACACTGATGGTCATTGTGTATTTCCTGTTATTGTCATTATCTGTTGTTGTCCATTATTATCACAGAATAATATAGGTAAAAGGCGTATCTGGAGATGATCTAGTCTAGTGATCAAAGTAGAACTAGCTTCATAGTTAAGTCAGGTTGCTCAGTGCCTTGTTAGTCAAATTTTCTGAGTCTCCAAGGGTAGAGATTTCCCAGCCTCTCTGGGCCCCTGTTCCATTGTGTAACCACTTTCATTGGGTTTTGTTTTTCTTTCTTTATATGCAGTTGGAATTTCACTTGCTACATGTTGTAACTGTGATTATAGTAAGTGAGATTAAAGTTAAACCTTTGATAACTTTCATAAATCTGTGCTTTGGCCAGCAGTAGTGAATGCTGCATTCCTCAAGATGTTGTTTATAAATTATCTGGTATGCTTGTCAGGATCAACTAGACCTGCTGAACATGAAAATGCTTTGGAATTATCCTTTATTAATATGAGGGGGAAAATTGGCAGCAGGCTGCTTGGTATGAAGTCCTAAGTGATACCTGACCCTCGAGTTCTTGCTCCTGTGTTGCTTCAAGACAAAGTGTGCACTGGATAGAATATTAGTTGGCTTGTCTTTTCACTATGTGGAAGAAGGATGGAGCAGATAATTACATTTACATCATTTCTTCCTTTTTCTTCCACAATGAATCACAAATAGAATAAACGCAAAAAAACCCCCAAAACACTAACCAATCATTATCATACATGCATCAGTCTAGTCTTACAGTGGAGTTACATTGAAGTAACGGCTGCTAATCATGACACTGCTGGCAGATTTATTTAGTGCCCCATAATTAAGGTTCTTATTTTTCATTGTTAAACTTAAGTTTCATATACTGCTGGTAAATGTCCTCCACTCCCCTTCAACCACTGATTTAGACCAGTCATCCACATCCTATGCAGCACTTTGTTACATGCCTAGCAGGAGCTTAAATAAGGCTTTATTAAAGTATGTTTTTAAGGACCTTCTATGTGAAACAATTCACCACTCTTTCAGATCAGATCAAGTAATTTTTCTGTAATCAAGCTTCTGTTAGTTTTTCAAAAGGGCAAAGTCTCTATATGTATTCATGAAGAGAAAAGAGCTCTCAAATCTCTGTGAATTGCTGGTCCTGGACACAGGCGCAGAGAAACTGGAGCTGACTTGGTGCAACGCAAGCTCATGTCTGACAGAGTTATTAGCTCAGGCACAGAGCCATGCAGACACTACCATGTTGTCTGTGTGGCCAGGGCAGTTTAACTGCTTTGATGGTGGCACTGTGCCCGTGCTAATAAGCTCTGCCTTGTTCTTCCCTACACTGTTAAAATCACCAAGTCGATCTGAGCAGGTCGGCTCATGTCCAGCTGGGTGTAGTCAGTGCTGGTCCTTTGAGATCTCAACTAATTCCAAGTACAGTCACGTGGCTGCTCTGCCACTGCAGATCCTGGGAGTGCGTGTAGTTTGGATGCCTCATGGTATAGGCACACAGAGCCTATGCTGGTTTAGTGCTGTACACCTATGGAGAAGTCCTGGAGCACTGGACTGTGCAATGCAGATCGATCCAGTTGGTGGCTTTATGCAGTGGCACTGTTTATCTGGCGGTGTCAGTGCCAAGACAGAGCTCATAAATCATCTTGGACCTGAGATTACTGTGTAAATAGCTTTTTGGGTGCATCTGTCCTGCATTCTGGAGTGTGTCCTGTAATATCTCTGTTATCCTGTGCTTTCTGGCTTGTCCCTTGCTCCAGATAAAGTAGAGTGCTATCAAACATTTTAAATTCTGTTCTGGAGTTTTTCTATCAGTACAGACAGCAGATGGAAGTTGTGGAAGCCATAATCTAATGAACAGATGTGAGAGAGAGATATTCCATAACGTATGTATTATTAACCATTGGATTACAAGTCCTTTTATTTTTTTAGGGAGCTGTGTAGTTAGGTATCTGTTGTGTTTCTGAAATGCTCGCTCTTGTCCACTTGACACTGTCGTATCCTTCCATTGGCTTCTCGTGCTTGCTTTAAAAATAAACTGCTAGGCTTAACTTAGTGTCCAAGTTGACTTTCTTTTCATTCTAAAATTTACAATTTCAAGCTGCAGTTGGCATTTTCATCTGCTGTGTGATGTTTGAGGATCTGCCTGTGAATAAATGGGAATTTACCTTACTGTTTTCCTGCGAACTTTTCAGTTACATCTTTTAAAAATTTTTGCTGATGTGTGAAGATCATCCATCTCTCTGTTTCCTTTTTCCTGTCTGTGCCCAGCTATTGTTACCCTTTGCATGAATGATAGGACAAGGATCACTTTTGGTTTAGATTTGTATATTGCCTAGCACAGTGCAGACTTGGTATGTAATTAGAAATTTGAGGCGCTGTTATTTTTTCTAAAATTTTGTGATGATAGTATTTCTAATGAAATAATGGCTTTTTAGCCTTAAAAATGGAGAAAATAGACTGCAGAAATGCTATTTTTGCCTGAGGTTCGTTGTCTACTGAAATTTTAATGGTGAGTTACGTGTTTTATGCTACTTACATAGTCAGTACATGTCAGAGATGAGTAATGACTTTTTTAATTTTTAGATTCGAAAGCAGCAGAAAGAGCATGCAGAACTAATTGAGGAATATCGAATCAAGCAGCAGCAGCAGCAGCAGCAGTGTGGAATGGCACCCCATGCTGTAATGCCCAGCGTCCAGGCTCAGCCACCAATGGTTCCAGGAGGAACATCACCAGCCATGAATCAGCAAAACTTCCCCATGGTAGCACAACAGCTCCAGCATCAGCAACATACAGTGGTAATCCCTGGGCAATCCAACCCAACCAGAATGCCAAATTTATCTGGATGGCAATCTGCAAATGCCCCTGCAAGTCATATTTCCATGAATCCAGCAAGGATGCAGCCTCCAATGACACCACTGCCAATTACTTCTGGTACACCAGCTTCTGTGCCTGGTACAAATGCGACTGCACAGTCAGGGCCACCACCGAGGGTGGAGTTTGAGGACAATAACCCTTTTAGTGAAAGTTTTCAAGAGCGGGAAAGAAAGGAGCGTTTACGAGAGCAGCAGGAACGGCAACGCATTCAGCTTATGCAGGAGGTAGATCGACAGAGGGCTTTACAGCAGAGAATGGAACTGGAACAGCATGGTATGATAGGGTCTGAACTAAATAACAAAACACCCTTATCTCAGATACCTTTCTTTAATTCTGATCTACCTTGTGATTTCATACAAACTCCGCGACCTCTTCAGCAGTCTCCACAGCATCAACAGCAACAAATGGGGCAAATTCTGCAACAAGGTCCTGTGACCTCGCCTCCTGCTGCAAATTTTATGCAAAGCAGTGAGCGAAGGCCAGTGGGACCTACAGCTTTTGGACCTGATGCATCTGCTGTTCCAGGTGGAGCCCCTAATTTCCATAATGTAAAACAAACTCACGGGAATCTCCCTGGGGCCACCTTTACGCAGAACCAGGTCAGGCCTCCATTTGCTTCTGCTGTCCCTTCATCTGCAGTACTCAGTAGTGGTGCCCCATGTGGTTCGGACACTAGCATGCCCCAGGCAACAAACTTCCCTGGGTCAAGCCAGTCTCTCATACAGCTGTATTCTGACATAATCCCAGAAGAGAAAGGAAAAAAGAAAAGGACACGAAAAAAGAAAAAGGACGATGATGCTGAATCAATAAAAGCCCCGTCAACTCCACACTCAGATATAACTGCACCATCAACTCCAACCGTTTCTGATTCTACCTCCACCCCCACAGTTAACACACCCAACGAACTTTCACGTCATCAAGATGAACAAGAGTCAGTGGAGTTAACGGGCCCATCAACATCGAATGCAGGAGAGAGCCAAACTTCTCCAGAGTTGGAATGTAACCTCCCCAACAGCAGTCTGCCACAGAAACAGCCAAGTGTAAATACAGAGACTGAAAAGGCTAAAACAGATACACCTACCAGCATTCAAGAAGTTAAACTAGAAAAAGCAGAAACTGATCAATGCTCAGGTCAAGCTGAGCCTAAACCAGAAAATCCAAGCAGTATTAAGGTGGAAGAAGATAAGGTCACATCACAGCCTGCCTCTTCAGCTCAGAGTCCAGCACAACCAGCTAGTGTTCCAGCAGCAAAAGGGGAGTCAGGGAATGAATTGCTGAAACACCTGCTTAAAAATAAGAAGTCCTCATCTCTTCTAAATCAGAAATCGGAGAACAGTGGCCGAACAGAAGAGGAGGCTTCTGGGGATAAGAAGTTAACAGAGAAGCAGAATCCAGATGAAGGAATGGTGAGCCTGTTACTGGTTTTGTCAGTGAGCCTAGTTTGTGTCTTTACCGTGGGAATTTGTGAAAAGGTAGGGAAATAACCTACCTACACAAGGGTGGAATAAACAGCTTTAAGGAATTGTTACCTCCCTTCCTGCCTTTTCGCCATGAGTAAATCATCTGTGTTACAAAAAGAGCAAGTTTTAATCTGACTTCGAAGATCAGTGTATTCAGAAATTACTAAAATGAAAAAAAAAATATTTTTCTGTAGATAATCATCTTTAAAAATGCCACATCCTAGTATTTACCGAGATTAAGGCAAGATTTTACAGTATGACTCTTAATGACCTACTAGTATGTTTGTGTACAGTATTCGGTATGTCTGTGTGTTGCTTTCTTCTGTGGCTCCACCTTAGTCATGTATAGGATGACCTGTGCACCTTTGCAGAGGTACAGGGCTGAGCTTCACACCCCTTCAGCTGCACCATTTGGAGTGTTCTATGAATGAACTAAGTCCATGCTCATTTTTTGCCTGTGAAAATCTTATATTGTCTCTAATTTTAGTAGAGACTGTGCTCTAGCATTTTTATCCAAAGTGTGAAATTGTTAAATCGCCTAAAATTGCTAGATTTTCTGTGTTACAGAATATTTCTCTAATTAATTTTACTGTAATGGAAGGGAGCATTAATTCTTTATATTAGTAGCATTATATGATTTAGTAATTTGTAAGTCTCTTAAAAACAGACCTTAAGAAAATTGCTTTCTGTGGAGGTAGGATACACTTAGGTTTGTTGGTCATTTTATTGTAATCTTTAATCTCTACTCAGTTTCATTTTATGACTGCCTAAACTCTAAATACATCCTTGAAACAAAATTTAAGTACATTCAAAATTAATAAAGACTGATAAAAATAAAGGTAATTGTGAGCAGCAGGTAACTTGGATAAGTGTTAAAGATCCATGGTTAAAACATACAGACAGGAATAGTGGTGAGAGTACTTGTGGTAAAGGTTGTATAGAGCTGTTTAAAATAAGAATTGGTAGAAAGAAATTTGACTTTCTTTGGGCTTGCCACTATCTGTTGCGTTTACCGAGTCCCATTCTGATTGCTTTTGCAATCAGAATTTTGCTTTGCAAAATTTTGCAAATCAGAATTGGCTTTCAAATTCGTACTGAAAGTATTTAAGCAAATGGTACAGTCCAGAAGTGTTTCACAATGCTGTTTTTGTGTCTAACCTCAAAATACATTTGTATTATATTAACTTACATGCCTTTTTTCTGTAACCAAGTCTGCCTTTCATTACGCCCTTGTGAACATCTCCTAAGGTTGTATGCAACACGTAACTTTATTGTAGGGGATATTCAAAAGAAAATGTTTGGGGTCTGTGGGTTTTTAATGGTGTTTTCAGATGTCAGTGCTGTTAACGATGAGTCATAATTCTGTGCATAGGGAGAGTACATGGCAGTTACAGTTGCCATTGAGGCAGCAAAGTAAACCATAAATGTTTGTTATCGCTGAGGTTTAGACTTGTGCATGTTCTTTAGACTGTTGTGCAGTAAATTTGAACGAACTGTATATTAAAATGTCAAAAATTCTGCTTCACTTTTTTTATACCAGCAAAGTGCAGGAAACCAGATGCAAGGTGCATTTGGGTGTAGTAACAGCCAGCTTCAAAGAACAGATGTAGGACCTGAAACCAAGAAACAGAGAAATAAGCGAACTCAGAGGACGGGGGAGAAGGCAGCTCCTCGGTCCAAAAAAAGAAAAAAAGAGGAAGAAGAAAAGCAAGCTATTTACCCTAACGCTGATACATTCATCCAGTTAAAACAGGTAGGTATAGAGATGCTGGGTAGTCATCAAGAAGACATCTAAAAGAGTGGACTTCTCATGATGGAGATGAAGTTTGATCATTAAGTTGAATTTTGAGTACAAGGTGTAGAAAATGAAAACTTCCCTAAAACCAGGAAATTTAAAGTTTTTGTTTTATTTCAATTTGGAAGATCTACTGATGTGGCAGGCATTTGGTAGTCTCAAAGCCATGGAGTTCCCGTTGGCTCTGGCAGCTTCTGTGTCTGAACTGCCAGGGAGCCTGGAGCTGCAGCTCTGATGGACAGGGGACCATCTTCCGTAATAGAGGGGCCTGTGTCTGACACAGTTTTCTGATAGTGGCTAAATCCCGATTGTTTTCCTAAATTAGAAACCACTCTATTGATGTTTGGAGATCTGCAATGCTTTTATGTTATAGTTAAATTAATTTCTGACTTTTTTTCTTTTAATATAGCAGCTTTCTCTTCTGCCTTTGATGGAACCAATAATTGGAGTGAGCTTTGCGCACTTTCTTCCCTATGGCAGTGGCCAGCTAAATGGTGGAAATCGACTTGTAGGAAGTTTTGGTAGTGCTACTCTTGATGGGGCTTCAGATTACTACTCCCAGCTCATTTACAAGGTGCGCTTTTAATCTGGATTTCCATTGTGTGCTTTGTGTGGGAAAAGAAATTCATGACGTTATTACTGCTAGTTGCCTAGAGTTCCTGGCTTTTATGCAACCGGAAGAAAATAATTTTCTGTTGCTAGACTAGATAGATGGTGCAGTGGTGATACATTCACCATGGTTTTACTCTGTGAAAGTGGAAATCAATTCTAGAAAGTGTGTTGTAAACTAATTAAAAACTACAAATACGCCTTTTAGAAATGGATGCTAAATAGTGAAAATTGTAATTACAGTTTTATGACGCAGAAAAGGCTGAATTCTCAGTACTTTGCAAAGTCATTGAAAGCATTAAAGCATTTCTTGATGTGAATTAAATGGGAAATATAGTTTGCTCGTTTGTCCACTCAGCCCTAACTAAGAACCTGAGAACTCTGAACAAAGTAGACTGTTTGTCACTGAGCTAATAACCCACAGAATTGAAAATTCGGTCTCGGAGATCAGAGTGGCAATATTGGGAGAGCAGCAAGATAGCGAACAGACAGAAACAAATTTGCTGCTTGACTACCCTAGTATAAAACTTTAGCAACTTATTTAATAACAGTAGTGTTTACTCCAGCCTTACATGGCATATAAGATGAAAATGTGACCTAACAGAAACAGTTGTGTGGTCAGAACTGAATAGTAAGTATTAGCTTTGTAGGCATGACCACAACAAGAACAGATACTGAAGTTCTTATTTCGTTTTCGTTTAAAATATGGGCAGTTAAGTAAGCTAGCGAGAAACAGCCCAGAGTGTCAACTTGCAGAGTATCTGCATCCCCATGGTAACTGCTTCAGTGAAAGCTCATCCTGTGCTAAATGTGAAGTAGCTCCCCTTTTAGCAAAAATTGGGTAAGCTGACTTGTTTATGGTGACGGAAAGTCACTGTGGAATAGCTCTCTCAATCTTAAGTTCAGACCTTTGCTTAAACTGTAGGAACTTGTTGGGACTCCTAAACCATTCCTAAAAATGCTCTTCGTGCTTTTCTGTAAATAATCTAGCTGTATCTTCTTTCAGTGTTGTGTACTTTTCATGTAAACTATTTCTCTGGTAATATCATTGATAAAAGCAAAGCATTGTGTCTTTTACAGTAGATACTTTTATGTGTTTCATAGAACTGTAGAATCATTTAGGTTGGAAAAGGCCTTTAAGATCATCTAGTCCAACCATTAATGTAGCACTGCCAACTCCACCGCTTAACCATGTCCCTAAGCACCACATCTACATGTCTTTTAAATACCTCCAGGGATGGTGACTCAGTCACTTCCCTGGGCAGCCTGTTCCAATGCTTGACAACCCTTTTGGTGAAGAAATTTTTCCTAATATCCAATCTAAACCTCCCCTGGTGCAACTGAGGCCGTTTCTTCTTGTCCTGTTACTTGTTACTTGAGAGAAGAGACCGACACTTCAAGTTGGTCACGTACTTGAGAATTAATTATCGCTGCTTATCAGTGCTACCTCTGGGTGTAAGAATATGTCAGTGGGTTACATTGTGTAGTTGTAGAGCAAGGCAAGTTTTTCCTTTGTGTTCCATGGCTGATTTATGGCTCTTTAATCTCATGCAGCAGAATAATCTGAGCAATCCTCCAACACCCCCAGCCTCTCTTCCGCCCACACCACCTCCAGTGGCGTGCCAGAAGTTGGTAAATGGCTTCGCAACCACTGAGGAACTTGCTGGCAAGGCTGGTATGTTAGGAGGTCATGATGGTAAGACTAATACATATTGCTTCCATAAAAAATGAGTTAAGTTCGTAGCAAATTGCAAAATAGATAATTGGGATGCTTTTCAGTTGCTATAGTCATCTTTTATAAAAACAGTATGCCTAGCATTTTTAAGGTTGTAATCATTATTATCCAGCTTTGTTTTACACCAGTATAATGTCAAATGATAGCCTTTTCCCTTTCGAAAATGTTGAGAGCTGGAAGCACTCTTGAGGAATTAAAAAGAAAACCTTACGATCATTTTTTTTATGTCCAGTACAAATGGACATAACCAGTTAGTTGAGTGAGCTCAAAAGCAGTCTCCCTGAAATGTATCCTCAGCAGTAGTCATTATGTATTTTCTGGTGCTTGTAAATTGGTCAATTAATATTACTTTCTATTAAATGAAACTTTATACTGCCTTTTCATAAGGACTGCTCAGTGAGTAAAATCCTTTTTCTAACCCCTTTTCCTTTGTTGTTACCAAGTTGTTTTGTTTTTGTTTTTTTTTTAAGTAAAACAGAAATCCTCTCATACTGGCAGAAAGCACACTCAAAAGCCTTTTGAGCCCTTTTGCTCAAAATTTGCAGGTTTTTGTAAATACAGCAATTAATCATGAACGATGAAAAATTTTTGAGCTACAAGTGGATGAGAGTGGTGTTACCATCTGCTGCAATGTCTTGGTTGTATCAGGGAGCCACCAATACCTGGCTAACAGAGAATGTATATCAATGGAAGTGCTGTACAGGTGTCTCATTGTGCTATGCATTTCTGTTTCCAGTTACCAAAGCTCTGGGACCAAAGCAGTTCCAGTTGCCTTTCAGACCACAAGATGATTTATTAGCAAGAGCAATGGCTCAGGGCCCTAAAACTGTGGATGTTCCTGCTTCGCTTCCAACACCACCTCACAACAATCAGGAGGAGTTAAGGTAGGTTTTCCCTGACATCTTCAAAGACATATTTGGAGCAGATTCTCTGATCTTTCAGTAGGAGATGAGACTGTGAAGGTGTGAAGAAATGAAATCCGTTGTGCACAGCCACACAGTGCAGAGAATGTAGTGGGATCATTTGTCCTAGTTAACTCTTAGCATTCCACCTGGCGAGAGTAGCGTAGTGAAACAGGTGACTTCTGCCACTGCTGGACTCTAGGTCCTCTTAGGTTGTTAAGAATTCATTACCTTGCTCTACTAAAAGTGAAAGAAAACTGTATAAATTCATATTTTTCCTGGGGCAGCTTGGTACTTTTGTACCATGACAGTACATGACTGCTGCACCAGTCAGTAGTACTGTGCAAGAGTCACTGTGAAAAGTCCCCAGCTTTACTCAGTTTCTGTTACTGTGTGAGAAATGCTTGCTAGAACATGAGTCTTCCTAAAAAGATCTTCCTTTTTGTCTCCCTTTCACTTGCCTAACCAAAGGTTGGGTGGCTTTTAAGCACTGAAGCCTGTGCATGGATGAGGAGGGATGAACTGGTGAATACACGTGAATCAGAAAGTTTAAATATTAAATACTAATTTTTTTACACAAGTAGATGGAGCCATGGGGAACAGACAGTCCTGTGATGGAGCCTGGGCTTTGTTAGTGCCTCTGTTTTTCCTTTATGCATCTTTCCCAAGGAACCACCGTGTGCAATAGAGTATGAGATACTTAGAAGTAATGGCCTACCACATAACTGCATTCTGTGACTGCTAGCAATAAGCTAGTTCATGATGGCTCCCTGTCATGATTTATAACTTTGGCCTACCAAAGGTTTTTAGACCATTTCCAAAAGTTTTCCAAAACGTTTTTTTTGGGTTTTGTTCCAGGGTTCAAGATCACTGTGAGGACAGGGATACTCCTGACAGCTTTGTTCCTTCTTCCTCTCCTGAAAGTGTGGTGGGAATGGAAATAAGTAGGTATCCAGACTTGTCAGTCGTAAAGGAGGAGAACCCAGAACCTGTACCATCTCCCATCATTCCCATCCTACCCAGCAGTACTGGAAAAGGTGAGACTGCAGCAGAGCAAACAACTAGAACTAGGCTTTTTTTTTCTTTTGCATTCACATCATGTAGGATTAACCTGGTGTATTTTGTTTTATTTTCAGGTTCAGAAGCCAAAAGGAGTTATATCAAATCAGAACCTGGTTCAGGAGCATTACCTGGTTCTGGCTTCTTTGCCTCTCAGCTTGGGCCATCCCAGAATGGTCCTAAATCTGGCCTTATATCTGTAGCAATTACTTTACATCCCACAGCTGCTGAGGTAAAAGAAATAAGCTTGTGTTACATACATAAATACAAGAGCAGTTAGTATTTTTTATATATGGTGAATCTGAAGGGCTTCTAGCATAGTATAACAAAGCAGCTGTTGTAATCTTCTAATAATTTATATTCTTGCTATATTACTGCCTGTCTGATGAAAACAAAGGTATGCTTTTATTATTGTTTTTAGAACATTAGTAGCGTTGTAGCGGCATTCTCCAACCTGCTCCATGTCAGAATTCCCAACAGTTACGAGGTTAGTAACGCTCCAGACGTCCCATCCTCCATGGCAACGGCAAACAGTCACAGAGTGAACCCATCTATGGAGTACAGGCAGCACTTATTACTTCAGGGTCCTCAGGCAGGATCCGTGGGACCTGCCAGGATCGTAGGGTCTTATGGACTGAAGCAACCTAATGTGCCATTTCCTGCAAACAGCAATGGTGAGTGGGCGTTAATTGTTTTAAGTTTTCAGTACCAAAATTTTAACATGAGTCAATATTAAGGCCTTTCAGCCTCATAAATTTATGCTCTAGAATTAAATAATTGATTCTTGTTCTTTTCTCCTCTTCTGTCAGTACATGTGAACCTGCTCCTCGTGTGAACCATAACTTAATAGGTCTGATCCACCTCTTAATTTCCGTGATGTTATCTACATCACTGTCAGTGAGGTATTTCTTCCAATAGTTCCCAACATTATTAGGGTTTTTTTTGTCTGATTCTAAATCTGTCGTTCAGAACAGTTGTTCCTGTACTAGAAAATTTTACACAGTTGTTTAAGCGTGTATTCCTATGTTGGTTTAGTTATTAATGTCTTATACAAGAATGTGTTTTTGCCTGTTGTTTGCATAGTTGGTTTTGGTGTCAATTAAACAATTTCCCTGTGAGGACATAGGTTAAAGCTTGCCTCTCATGACCTATCCAGGAGGATTCTAGACCACTGAAGAATACTGTGACTTCGCATAGATTTGGTTTAATCTGATACAGCTTCTTACAGACTTACCTATTTTCCAGGTATAGCTGGCTACAAGGATCACAGTCAAAATATTGCAGAAGGCTCAGCATTGAGACCTCGATGGTGCTCTCATTGCAAAGTCGTGGTTCTTGGTAGTGGTGTGCGGAAATCCTTCAAAGACCTGCCTTTCCTTAAACAGGTACTGCAGTGGAAGCGTAGTTTCTTGCATGTAATGGTCAATGAGCAAACGAAGGCAACAGAGGCTACCACCGGTCATGCTGGCTGATACCACTTTCAAGTTTCTTTGTAGTCTCCCTTCTATGTATTCTAATTCAGGATGGTACATTCAAGCACATTTGTAGTACACATAAGAAACATCAAAGTTGTTACTTACATCAAATGAATTTCAGTACATTTCATAAAATGGGTCCCATATATGACAGCTTCCTAAATTCTGCTACTAACTTCCTGCCATGAGCACTTCAGGGATCTTAATTCAAAAAGAGCTAATTTGTAAGGCAGTGTCATATTGCCGTGTCAGGAAGTACTGTAAGAGCAAGAATACTTGCACTCTTTTTGAGCAGGAATCAAATTTCAGTCTTAGTCTCTTGTATTTGCACTAGGAATTGTCATTCATTCAAAAAGTACCATTGCTTTTTGAATGAGATTCAGATAATTATGTGACAAAGGTGTATAGTCAAAATTTATATACAAAAGTAACATGTTCATGTAGTCAGAAAAGGACTGAATTCCCAGTAAAGTTTTGCAGATGGATTAGTAGATAAAACAGTATGATCTGTCTTTGATTAGGCTGAAATGAGAAGTTCTTTTGCCATCTAAAGATAAAAAGAAAATGGATTTTACTTTGCAAGTGTGCCTATGGAGCAGATGGGTGCATGGTATGGAATGCTTTATTTTGATTGTTAAACTTCTGGTAAAGGCAAGAAATGCTGAAGAACAAGGTTGTAGGTGGTGGTAATGTTAGATCTGTCAAATAATCAAGTATTTATATCACAGTATCACTCATTATTTCACAAATGTTCTACAAATAAAGAGTTTCTAGCCAGATTGGAAGACTTGTTTCATTACACTTATTATGTGAAGAACGGTATTAAAATGCCCTTCTGATAATCTTTTGTGTTTGATTCCCAGGATTCCCAAGAAGGCTCTGATAAAATGAAGGACATTGTATTCTGTAGCAACAACTGCTTTGTTCTTTATTCAGCAGCTGTGCAAGCAAAAAACTCAGAGAACAAAGTAAGTATCAAACGCTGATAGACCCTTGTGAACAGAAATTATTGCGGCTGTTTTTTGAAGAACAGAAATGTTGGGGAGAGGTGGGAGTTTGCACTTTGTTTTAAACGTTTATAAATGAATTGTTCTATATTGGGATGCCGAGATTCTGAACCAGCAGCATGAAGAAAAATTCATACTTGCAGAACACTCTGTCAGATGGAGGTGTGTGGCAGAACAGTAGCCACCTTTTGCTGTCCTCACAGGCTTTGAAGATGCAGTCTCAAAAAAGTAGTCATGTAACTTCTCTGAGCGTTGTATGAAACCATAGATGCATCTTTTAAGGGCTATTTTCTGCACTGTGGTTTGGCTTATACAGTAAAAAAATTTACAACTGTGCAAATAGTAACTGAACAGCACGTTTGCAAAAAGGCTTTTATTTGTTCAATGTAACTGTAAAATGATCTTACTCCATTACTTTATTTGGGCAAAGTTACCATTTTAAAGCACTGATTACCAAAACATTATTAAAGAGCCTGCTAACTGACAGCGACGAGCAAAAGAGGTAGTAATTATTGGAGAAAGATGTTTTAAGAAACTTGTTCAATTGAAAGTGGAATTAGGCCAGGGATTTTTCTCAGGTGGTCCCCAATAATACGCTGTAGTTCTCTACACTGCGAGGAGTATATGACACCTTAGAGAAACTCAGCTCTTCTGCACAGGGCATTGTTTCTTGCTGTGTCCAGGTTCATTCACTTTCAAAGGAATCTAATGTAAATTTATCTCTGTTCATTTAATCATTAAAATGAAATAGTCTTCATTCAAGGCTGAATGGCCCTGATAAGTTTATTTTCTCATAGATAACATTTTTTGAGTACTTCTTTTAACTAGCCATGGTTTCTACTTTTTCTAGTTCAAATGTACCTTTTTTTTCCATAAACCAGAGGACAGAATGGGCCACGTGCTTTAAGCATTACCATACTTAATGTTTTCTCATAGTCCTGTATTTACTGTAGAATATGCAGCCTTCCTTCAGATGCACCCTACTTATTTTTTAGAAGAAATTAAAAAAAAAAACAAAACCTGGAGGAGAAGATAAATGTGTTTACATCCACATCCTTTTAGTGTCCCATGTAGCTCATTTTCACTAGTATTTAAACAGGGTAACATTTCTGCACAAGTGCATCAGCATGTACATAATTAAGTTAATTAAATGTCATGTTCAGCCTCTTGATCCTTTCATTTACTCTTTCAAGATTAATCATACAAACCACATTAAGCACTTTTTAATCTAAACTTCCTTTGTTGTTTTTGTTTTCTCTTTTTTTTTTTCTATTTTTTTTTTTTTAAACAAATCTCTGCAGGTTTAATTCTCGTTTACAGTGACTGAATAGTTAAGTCCTCAAGGTGTATGACTAATTTGGAGGCTTGCAGGAATTTCCTCCTCACTTGTTTCCAGGAAAACTACGTGGCATTAATTCCAAATCTTCCCCTTCTACCAAAGAACAAGTTTCTTACTCTTTAAATTAAATCTGTGACCAAAAATTTTAAGGTTATTTTGTGTTGTAACAAAACTTCTAAAAATACCAAAGTATTAAATCTGTCAGCTCATCTAGGGCAATTGATTAGTTTTTTATTGAAAACCTGGACAAAGGATTATTTGTGTTTCTTCTTCTGTGTTGAAGGGGAGCACAAATCTAAATTGACTGGAGAACGTTTTTGCTCTGTACCCTGGCATAAGCCATGATAACACTGGTCAGGGTAATTTCCATCTTTTTCTGTTCCTTCATCATGATTTTCTGAGTAGCCTCTTCAGTTCTGACCTGACAGTGTTTTCAAGAGACATTTAATGGTTAGTGGTTTGGGATTCTTTTGGTTTGGGATTCTTTTCTTAAGAGTTTTCTATTGATTTAACAGGAATCAGTTCCATCTTTGCCACAGTCACCGATGAAGGAGAGGCAGCCTAAAGCATTCCATCAGTACAGCAACAACATCTCCACTTTGGATGTCCACTGTCTGCCTCAGTTGCAGGAAAAAGTTTCTCCACCATCATCACCCCCCATCATGTTCCCCCCTGCATTTGAAGCAGCCAAGGTAGAGGCAAAACCAGATGAGCTTAAGGTAACGGTGAAACTAAAACCTAGGTTAAAAGCAATACACAGTAGTCTTGATGACTGTCGGCCTCCAAGTAAGAAATGGAAAGGAATGAAATGGAAAAAGTGGAGCATTCAGATTGTGATTCCTAAAGGATCATTCAAACCTCCTTGTGAAGAAGAAATAGATGAATTCCTTAAAAAACTGGGCACAACCCTTAAACCAGATCCTGTGCCTAAAGACTATAGGAAATGTTGCTTCTGTCACGAGGAAGGTGATGGATTAACTGATGGGCCAGCAAGGCTTCTTAACCTGGATTTAGACCTTTGGGTCCATTTGAACTGTGCTCTTTGGTCTACAGAAGTCTACGAGACACAAGCTGGTGCCTTAATAAACGTGGAACTAGCACTGCGAAGAGGGTTGCAAATGAAATGCATGTTTTGTCACAAAATGGGTGCCACCAGCGGTTGCCACAGGTTAAGGTGCACCAATATTTATCACTTTACCTGTGCCATTAAAGCACAATGCATGTTTTTTAAAGACAAGACCATGCTTTGCCCCATGCACAAACCAAAGGGAACTCATGAGCAAGAACTTAGTTACTTTGCAGTCTTCAGGAGGGTCTACGTTCAGCGTGATGAAGTGCGGCAGATCGCTAGCATCGTTCAGCGAGGAGAACGTGACCACACTTTCCGTGTGGGAAGCCTGATTTTCCATGCTGTCGGTCAGCTGCTGCCACAGCAGATGCAGGCCTTCCACTCCTCAAAAGCACTCTTCCCCGTGGGTTACGAGGCCAGCCGCTTGTACTGGAGCATGAGATATGCAAACAGACGCTGTCGCTATCTCTGTTCGATTGAAGAGAAAGACGGGCTTCCGTTATTTGTCATCAAGGTTGTGGAGCAAGGCCACGAAGATCTGGTCCTTACTGACACAACACCAAAAGGTAAATTTTGTGAGCTAAGATCATGGCTTTTGTGGGTTTGCTATTTGTTTTGTTACTACTGATACTTGTGGTGTGATAAATGTTTCAAATAAATGTTGCAGATGCTGTTCTAATGTAATGCTTAGAGTGAGCTTCTAGGGCCCATTCTTAGTATCGTGCTCTGAAGACTGAGGACACCTTCGAAGAAATTGTGTAAGCTGCAAATAAGAAGACTTGTTACAACTTCTCAGAGGAGACCCAAGATTGATTATTGAGAATGAATTAAAACAGTAGGAATGTCAGCGTAGGTTTCCTTTCATGAAAAGTGAATTTGTTAAAATACGGTATCGCTCCTCAGTTATCTTGACATCATGCTGAAGTTTGCAAGCAATAAAAAGACAGTGGAGTCGACCACATCGTTCTCAGGGCAGGAAATGTTGTCTCTGGTGGGGTGAGGAATGATACGTTAGACTGTAAACGTGTGGGACAGGTCTTAGGAACCTGGCACGTGAATGAGCACGTGGCCTGTAATGCTCTGGTTCGTAGCCCCTTCGTGCTGCGGGTGCTGGTACACTCAGCCTCGCTCTGCCTGGCCAAACCACTGCGCGGGGCATTGCACACACACACCTGAGAGCTGAATATAATCAATCAATGGAGATAGAATCTATAGTTTATTTTCAGAAAATTCTACCGTGTGCAGGTGTTCTCCGGAGAATCTGTGTTGTTGTCAGGGGACTGAAAGTTTCCACGCTGTGAATACTTAAAACGTTTCACGCCCAAGAATCAAGGGCGCGGTAAAATGTCGTGCTTGTTTGGGCTTTGTTCAGGACAGCTAGCCAAGTGATTCTCTGCTTTGAGTTCTAAACGCTGGCCTGTTTGTGTATGCAATCAGTGACAAAACGCTTTTTCAGTATTGGGTTCTGGTTCCTGATACTCTCAGGCATTCGTTTTAAAACCAGTACAATAGACTTTTATTTTTTTGATCGCTGTAATTCTTCCCCATATGGCTGTGTAGGTGTGTGGGATAAAATCTTGGAGCCCGTTGCTTCTGTTAGAAAAGAATCTGAAATGCTCCAGCTGTTCCCCGGCTATTTGAAGGGTGAAGACCTCTTTGGTTTGACAGTCTCTGCAGTGGCCAGGATTGCCGAATCGGTGAGTCTTCGCCATCCCAGGTCTTGCGGAATCACCCCAAATTGTTGGATATCTCATATACGCATGAGAAGGGGAACAGGAAGCAATGTGGAAAAGTAAATACTCTGTTACACATGATTAACATAATTACTTGGATTTTTTTTGTTGTTTTTTTCTTTTTGTCTGTTTTCTTTTTCGCAGCTGCCAGGGGTTGAGGCCTGTGAGAACTACACTTTCCGCTATGGCCGAAACCCCTTAATGGAACTCCCTCTCGCTATCAACCCCACGGGCTGTGCCCGTGCCGAGCCTAAAATGAGTACCCATGTCAAGAGGTTTGTGTTAAGGTATTTTGTTTTAATTTCACATAGTACAGCCCAGGGTTTATAGGCTGCTTAGGGTTATTTGTGCTTTTGTCTGCTGCTTACAAACCCTGTCGTCTTTGGCTGTGTATGTGCATGCCCAAACCAAAGGAATTGCTTTGTTGTCTATGCTAGCTGGCTTTCAGTGTCTGTATGTCTAAAAGAATTTTTAATGGGTTTTGTGGTGTTTGCAGAGAAATCTTCAGTTTTTCTTGTATTTTTTCCTGTTACATGCCCAATTCCTACAGGCCTCACACCTTAAACAGCACCAGCACATCGAAGTCATTTCAGAGCACAGTTACGGGGGAACTGAACGCGCCTTACAGTAAGCAGTTCGTCCATTCCAAGTCCTCTCAGTACCGCAAAATGAAAACTGAATGGAAGTCCAATGTGTATCTAGCTCGCTCTCGTATTCAGGTCAGTTCTCATTTTAGGAAATGTGTATGAAAAAAATGTACTTACATGTTATTTGTATCTATTTTATATCTAATTTTTATATTCTTATATTTTGTGTATAAATAGTGATACAAAATTTATATTAAAGATTGCAACTAAAGCTATTGCAAAATTCCTTCAAGTCTCATTCCAAATTTGGCAATTTTTAGGTGGCAAATCACTTCTATAGGTTTATCTTAAATAAGATTTCTTTCTAATTATTGTAAATATCCTAAAAAATTCAGCTGTTAGTCATCTAGGAAAAAAGTTTCTTTCACGGTTTGGCAGGGGGGTGAGTGTATCTCTCAAAAACTTAGTAAAACTTACTAAAAATACAAATATGCGATGGAATTACGACACGCTCAGACCAAGCTGAGTAAAGTGGTAGGAGACTAGCATGAAGAGCTCAGTACTTGTTGGCATTCGTAGGAAGTTTGTTGTTTTATGTCACTTTGGTGGTTTGCTCCACAGGCTATTCTGCAAAAGCTTTGTGATGAACCTTTGCTGTGCATGAACACAGTTCTATTTATTTTAGGTTGGACTTAACTGTGCTGTGCTGTTCCTATTAGGTTTCTCCGTTCTA